>NW_010198440.1:0-351 GCF_000695765.1 Mesitornis unicolor
GAGCACTGGGAGGACTGGGAGAGGTGGAACTGGGAGACTGGGGCTACTGGGGGGATTGGGGTTGGGCACTGGGGGGGACTGGGAGCACTGGAATCTCGGTACTGGGGATACTGGGACAGCTGGGGTTGGGGGAACTGGGAGCACTGGGCGTTACTGGGAGCACTGGAATCGCCTCCCATTGTGGGACTGGGGGTCACTGGGAGTTACTGGGAGCACTGGGATTTACTGGGAGCACTGGGATCGCCTCCCATTGCAGAGCTGGGGTTACTGGGAGCACTGGGAGTTACTGGGAGCACTGGGATCGCCTCCCATTGCAGCGACTGGGGGCACCGGGGGGGTTCGGGCGGCCCT
>NW_010198440.1:806-2566 GCF_000695765.1 Mesitornis unicolor
CGACTGGGGGTCACTGGGAGTTACTGGGAGCACTGGGATCACCTCTCATTGCAGGGCTGGGGGTCACTGGGAGTTACTGGGATTTACTGGGAGCACTGGGATCGCCTCCCATTGCAGCGACTGGGGGTCACTGGGAGTTACTGGGAGCACTGGGATTTACTGGGAGACTGGGAAGTGTCTCCCATTGCAGGGCTGGGGGTCACTGGGCGTTACTGGGCGTTACTGGGAGCACTGGGAGTTACTGGGAGCACTGGGAGCCCCGGTGGGGGCTGGGGGGGTGACCCAGTTTGGGGGTCCCGTCCCCTCCCCCGCTCCAGTTGATCCCAGTTAATCCCCGCCCGCGATTGGCCAGGATTAAACTGGGGCTGCTGGGATTAAACTGGGGCCACTGGGATTAAACTGGGGCTGCCGGGGACCCCTGGGGGGGTGGGGGTGTCCCCGCTGGTAACGACCTCCTGTTAATTACCGTTAATTGTGTTAATTACCCTGCGTTAGCTGCTGTTAATTGCCATCGATTCCCGTTAATTAGCGCTGCTCCTCATTGGGTCTCGTTAATCATTGTTAATTACTGCTAATTACTGCTAATCATTATTAATTACTCCTAATTACTGTTAGTTACTGTTAATTAGTGCTAATTACTGTTAATTACGGCTAATTATCTCCCCCAGAAATACCGGTACCAGGATGAGGACAGCCCCCCCCTGGAGCAGAGCCCCGCCCACCTGCCCAGCCAGGTGATGACGTCATCGGGGCGTGGTGATGTCATTGGGGGCGTGGTGACGTCATGGGGGATCATAGTGATGTCATAGGGGGATCATGGTGATGTCATTGGGGGCGTGGTGATGTCACAGGAAGCGTCACGAGGCTGGTGGTGATGTCACAGAGGTGGTGATGTCATAGCTGATCGTGGTGACGTCACGGGGTGACGGTGATGTCACATGTGATGTCATGAGGGGTGACGTCACAGGGGCCGTGATGTCACAGGGGATCGTGGTGACGTCATGGGGGTGTTGGTGACATCACAGGGGATCATGGTGATGTCATAGGAGTGGTGATGACGTCAGAGAGGATGTGATGTCACAGGATCATGGTGACGTCATAGGGGCGTTGATGACATCACAGGAGATCATGGTGATGTCACGGGGGTGGTGATGATTTCATGGGGGTGGTGATGTCACAGGGGATCGTGGTGACGTCACAGGGAGGTTGATGACGTCACAGGGACTGTGATGTCACAGGAGATCATGATGATGTCACAGGGATCGTGGTGACATCACAGGGGTGTTGATGATGTCACGGGGTCATGATGTCACAGGGAATCGTGGTGACGTCACAGGGCTGGCGATGACGTCACGGGATTGTGATGTCATAGAGGATCATGGTGACGTCATGGGGGTGTTGATGACATCACAGGAGATCATGGTGATGTCACGGGGGTGGTGATGTCACAGGGGATCGTGGTGACGTCACAGGGAGGTTGATGACGTCACAGTGACTGTGATGTCACAGGAGATCATGATGATGTCACAGGGATCGTGGTGTCATCACAGGGTTGTCGATGACGTCACGGGGTTGTGACGTCACAGGGGGTGTTGATGACATCACGGGGCGTTGATGATGTCACAGTGACCGCCGGGGTCGCTGTTATTTCCCATCGTGCTCTGCTCCCGTTGCCGTGGTCACCGTGGGGGGGGGAGGGGTTGGGGGGGGCTGTGACCCCTCCCCCCATGACCACGTGACCCCCGTGACCCCTCCCCCTC
>NW_010198441.1:0-2512 GCF_000695765.1 Mesitornis unicolor
AACATGGCCATGGGTGGTGTCTCCAGGCTGCCCACAAGCTCCGTTAAAGGCACAAAGACCCTTTTCTGCTGCAGGATATATCCTTTAATTTGGATTTTTTTTTTTTGCCTTGCTTTTGCATAGCATACCTGGAAATCTGGCTTTGAAGAATTTTTCTTGTTTTTTTCTGTTTTGGTCTGTTCCCCCGCCCAAGTAGCCTGTGAATTACCTGCAAGACAAGAAAGGAAGTAAACTTTCCCTTTTTGGTGCCTGTTTTTCATTGCTTTGATGAGCTGTGTGATTGCACGTCATGCTTGGTGCTCACCTCACCTTGATGTGATGCCTGTCTGCTTCTCGAGTTGAGTTCAGGGATGTGTTTTTCGGGAGATTCCGCAAAAACAGCACTTGCCGGTAACACAAGGGGCAAAACTGCCCCAAGCTGCCCTGAGGACCCTCAGGAGGATACAAAACCCATTAAAAGCTCCATTTGTGTCTGTGTTGCTTCGATCTCGAGGAGCAGAAGATGATGGGGGGCATGGCTCTGCCCAGGGCTTGCAAATGCCGCTTAAGGTCAGCCAAGAGAGATTACCGGACGCGAGACGTGCTGAGCTTGGTCTCGGCCACGGCCTTGGCCAGACGACACATTGTGCTGACACTCGTCCAGACCATTGGGGTTTTTTAAGCACAGATGCCCTCCATGTGCACTGACGGATGAGGGTGGAGGGAACATGGGTTTATCTGCTCATTGGCAGTGCCCACACCACTTGTTTTCCAGCAGAAAGCTGCCTTCTGGGGAGCCAGGCCAGGATCTCACCACCCCTCTGGGGCTCCTTGCTGCCTCAGGAGCTTGTGTCTGGGTCTTGGTTCTTCCAGGAAAGCTCCATAGACCAATTTCTTTTTGGTGCTATGGTTTTTTGGTGGACATCTGTGTTACTTTATTGTGTTGGGTTGTCAGTCGTGCATGCAGTGTCACCTCCACACATGGCCCACATGAAGGCCCCAGGAAGCCTCATCTTGTTGAAGATGAGGCCTGCTCACTGCAGAGGGTTGGACCAGATGACCTTCAAAGGTCCCTTCCAACCCATACCATTCTATAATTTTATGATTCAACAAAAATGAGGAGGCTTTTGGTAGCAGTTTAGGGTAGATGTTACCATGGTGGTGTTGCATCAGGGTTGATGTTTGGTGGGAGATCCAGCCCCAGATCACAGAATGATGGGGCAGAGGAGATGGAGGTGATGGTGAGAAGTTCAGGAAGAGCATGAGAAGATGCTTTGGGTCAAAACTGCTCTTAAAAAAAATAATTATAAATTCATATATAAAAACAAGTGTGAATACATAGTTTGAAACACTTGGATAATTTATTTTGTGTCTAATTTTAATATCATTGAGGAAAGATCCAATCACAGACATTTAAAAACCTGATCAGGAACGCAGTTGTATTCCCATTTTCAGCACCGAGTTGTCATTACTGCAGATATCGGTGACAGTTTAGGCAGCTCGTGACTTGATCAGATGGGAGCAGTCCTGGAGGGTGAGGTGGCTTGGTGTGTGCTAAACCTGCTGTTTTCTGTAGAGTTGGGTTGATTACAGGAAAACCTTCAGCTATGTCAAAACAAAACAGAGCAAAACAAAAGCTCCCCAGCCCACCTCCCCTATACCTTCCTGAACTTGGCACCAGGACAAGGCTGAGATCCCAAAACTGGCCAGGAACTTCATTGGGGGGTTGTTTTGTTTTGTTTTATTTTTTATTTTCATTTAAAGTAAGTGCAGATGATACGGTTTTGTTATCTTAAATGAGGAAAAAAGCCACAGCAGACAATTTCTGCCACTGCCAAGCGATGTGAGGCGTGAGTCTTCCTGCCACAGCTTGGGACAACCAAGTGTGGGGCCGTTACTGATAAATTTTGGTATTTCCATGGTGATAATCTCCTGTATCCGTCTTCAGCTGGACCTTGGTTTCAGCAGCTTTAGATTAAATTAAATTAAATTAAAGTTTTTGGAGCTATTGTCCCATCCTCCAGGATTTCTCTGTGGATGAAGTGTTTCATGCCGTATCCCACCCCAGAGCAGGATAAAGCTGGAGAAATCAGTCTGTGGCCTTTTACTGAGTGATTTCGGGCAGGACCTGATGTTTGTGAAGGTGGTGGGCAACCTCACAGCCTCCCATGCTGGTTGGTGTGTGGGGAAGCAGCTGAGATGATGCTTTTGTGGAGGACGCTCCTTCCTCTCCAGGGGATGCATTGGTAAAAGCCAGAAAAGTGTAAAAACTACAGAAAAAAAACAGTTTTCAGTGGGAACACAATGTTGAATAACATGGTTGTGCTGGGGCATCGGCGTGTTCGCCCCCGGCCACACCAAACTTCCAAAACAATGTTACTTTGGGCATCAAACTGTTGCCCTAATTTCTCCCCTTCGTGCAGAAATGTGCTCTGCTTTGGGTGGCAATTCTCTGTAGACTGAAATATAAGTGATCGATGTGACTTAGTTCTCTAAATTCCTGAGGGCAGACTCTCATTTCAGTTAATTTTTT
>NW_010198442.1:0-24945 GCF_000695765.1 Mesitornis unicolor
CATTGTCCTGGCTTCCTCAGGGGCCTCAGGGACACGGGGCTGCTCAGGACAGCCTCCAGCAGAGTCGACAGAAACAAAGAAGACATTCAGTAACTCTGCCTTCTCTGTAAATACAATCATTTACTCCCTATACAATTTTCTTCTTTTCCAGTCTTACACGCTGTCTAATGAAGGTCTCACAGCTCAAATATTGCCTATTTTCTTTTATCTGCAGCAGTATATATTTTATTAGCTTCATTTCTTGGATAACAGTTTTATACCTTAAATGTAACTCCAGGTGGGTTCCAATACAGTAAAAGTGACTTGCCCCATGTTTCCTTTTAGCTAGAGGACTGGCTGCAATTTTTAGGAGAGCTGTCAATCTCTTCCTAATACATTCAAGTCCTTTGGAGAAAAGCACAGGCCAAAGGGGAAAACCCAGAAAGGAATACTTCAGAAGCTGATTATAAAGGAGGCTGAGTGCTATTCAAAGGTATGGTTCCAACAGAGACTGATTAACATTCTCCTATAAAATAAGGACCAGAGAGTGTGGCATTAATTTTATGGCTATTTTTTCTCACTGCTTGGTTTTTCATAAGTTGGACTTCCTTCCAGGCTAATTAACCACTAAACATTTTACAAGGAATCCAAGTGCGGAAGCAGTAAAAGGTGAATTGCACTTATGAAGTAATTGACAAAGGGTATATTGGACCTTTTAAGCAATGATATTGTGCATCTTAATACAGGAAGAAAGGATCCTTTGTACTGCAGTTTGATAGGTCATTAGTTAATTCTCAGAACTCTGCACAAGATAATAATGACTCAAGGCTAAAATGAACCCTCCTGGATTGGGGTGGGGAACCCTACCTCAAAACATCTCCAGAGAAAACATTTAATGTTTGTGTCTTGGCATTATCAAATACCCCCTGTGTTATCTTAGATTAATTCCCTGGCTATTTTCTTTTCTTTTGACAGCAAAGTCAGAGCTGACAAACCAAGGCAGTTCTCAAGGAAATTCAATTACTGAAATGTCTGACAGTTTGCTTTGCTGCTTCTAACTAAAGTTTTGAAAGTTACATGCTGCATGTATAATATGCTTTTCACTACAAAGGAATAGATTTGCATTTTCTAGGGGGAAAAAATCATTTTAAAGCTGTAGGAGTCTAATGATAAAAGATAAAAAATGAAATGCTGAGTTCCAGTTTTGCAAAGAAGTGAAGTAAGTTGAGTGGCTGCCACATGAAACTAGGAAAACACTGTTTTCTTAAAAGCAGAATTTACTTGCCTTTCTGTGTAAATGAAGGAATGCCAGTCAATCTGCACAGTACCTGCATATATAATTTTCTAATTAGTCTATATGAGGCAAGATGCAAATGTTTATAAGCTTTTCAGTAACCAGGTAAATTTGTATTTGTTTCTATATCAGCAACAATAATCTAAGCTCTAGGTCCTCTCTCTCTTTGTCATTTAATTATTTTTAAATATGGGAAAATGATTTAAAAAACCATCTTCACTGCACTTGCTTAAAGCAACTCAGACCACATTTGCCCTCTGCTAAAGTCACTCTTTTCCTTTTTCTCCAGAAATTTGCAATCAGACAAAAGACAATAAATGTTTTCTTGCTGTTAGGCTGTAAGCTGCCTCCAGCTATTATACAGAAAGTGCACAGGCAGAACCAGACTCTGAAATAAGAGCTCGGGCTCTCTTGAGGTTGCCAAGTCAAAAGTTGTGGGAACTTCAACTTAAATTCATGGGGGGTGTTCCAAACTGATAGAAATTACTTCTTAGCATTTACAATTTCAAATCTGAACAAATGCCTTGTTTTGGCACTAACTCCTTGAAAATCATTATACTATTGCCTACCTCTTAAGTGTTAACCTGCTGGTTAGATTACACTTCTGGGAAGCAGTAATTTCAGTCTCCTCACTCTCCAAGCTGTAGGCTAAATTACTTATGAGGAAGATAAGAGGTGCAGTAGGAAATTAAACCATCCACTGTGTCAAAAGGAAATGTATTTTTAAAAAAAGAAAGTTATGAGGTCTACCTTATTTTTTCCCCAGGGCTATTTATTCAATCTGCATGCCATTGTCATTGAATTAAAAACAAAACAGGTTCCCTCTCACAAACCTCAGAACCATAAGGAGTAGCTGTAGTATTAGCGGTAGTAATAGCTGTAGTAGTAGCTCTTGCCTATTCTCCTGGTGCACTGAATCTTGCATTACTGTTGCACAGTGCTTCGGATTCAACCAGAGGAGAAAAAATAAGTGTGGCTTACATAATGCTTAGTGCATCAGCACATAGTTCCTCTTGACTGGAATTAGTAGCTACAATTTACCACTGAAAAAATATATCAGGCTTGGTGGTTTTGACTGCATCAGTTTAAAAGTGTAGCCTCTGCTGCACTACTGTATCACTCCTGCTTTATACCAGAGAAATTCTATTACAGAAAATGGGCTTATGCCAGCATAAAATTAGAATAACACAGTGATGAATCAGTCCCAGCTCTCAGCAAAAATAGGTCTATGTAAAGAAACAAGCTGTAAACCATCCCAGCATGAAAAAAAAACACCTAAAAAACCCCCAAACTTTCATTACATTGTCTGGCTCACCAAGCCAGTATAAATATAGATTCATGGTTACTGAATCATTATGAAGTGTAGACACTTACTGCATAGTACTCCTTACACTGAAGCTGAATTACCGTAATTACTGTAAGAAAACTACTCTCACATCCTTTTTCAGCCAGACTGTTAACGTAACAGGTAACTTTAAAAGTGCACTGTTATCAGGAGAACAAACCTGATAGAGCTCAGGAGGAACAGCCACCAAAGGATCTCAGAAAAATTAGGCCTCCAAATCCATTTTCAAAGATGACACAAACAATTCAAGAGCTTAAAACTTTTGGATTTAGGCTTTTATGTCCTGATGCATTCTCCAATATTGAAATCAAAGTGTTCTTGAAAATTTTACCCTAGGACAAAAATATTACTGTCCTAGAAGTTGAAATTCAGAACATAGGCACAATAACAAAACAGGAGCTCCTAATTTGTAGTATGAGTTAATTAGCTTCAGGGAACAGCTTACAATGCATGTGTATTATCTTACTCCACCACCAAGTGATGCATGTGACTATGGACATAGATATATGTCCATATAATAGATGGACATATATTCTTCAAGATTTGGACTTGGAGAATTTCTTTCCACTTCATTTCACTCCTTTCATTCAGGCAATTAAACAATCAGCAGTCCTTTGGGCTAAATTTGAGCTAGTGACCTTCATTACTTCTGCACAGCAGCTTAAGCATTCATACACAAGTTGAATTCCACCAATTGAAAACAAAACTGTATCTGTGGTTTCCCAAAGATTAACCCAATATTTTAATAGGTCAGGAGAGGTGCAGTAAAGAACACCAGACCCTGAACAGCACTGGACCTGCAACTACAACAAAATCTGCAACTGTGATAGTTTAAGATTTAGGTTGAATACACTATACAAGCATAATTCACATCTACAAATACAGTGTGGCAAACCCTTGGAGACGAAAAGCAATACAGTCCAGTATTACCTCTGGGAGTTGTCTAGTCTCCCCTTTTTGATATTGAAAACTTATTACTGGAAGTACATTATATTATAGGACTTGGACACAAGAACCAGCAATGTCAGTCATTGTAGTAACAACTTTTAAAACATTTCCTTCAGAAAGTCTAGATGTGACACCTAAGATCTCACAGGGTTTGGCTGTTTTATACAGATTCAATACACTATTTTAAGGTTTTGTGCTAATGATTTTGATGTATTGTCACACACTTTCAGTGTGTTTGACTATAGCAGGGATTAAATAAATTGTGTTTTAAGGATTTAAGGTTGAGAGGGATGGATTTGGCTATGTAAATTGAGGTCTAGGAGGTCCTCGGTTACATGTGTCTTTGGTGTCTTGTATCACCTTCACTCTTTGAGATGACTGCTATGTGTATTTTCAGATACATAGGATTACATAAAACAAAGCTCAAGATAGTTATTAAACAATTATTAAATTAGCCTTGCATTTAAATTGAAAAAATAAATATTTTTTTTTAGAGTCTAGACCAGCAGTTAACATAAATGGAAAAATAAAAGAAAGGATTTACTACGGATTCAGTTAACCCTTGGCACTAATATTTGAATTTTCCCAATGTGAACTCCTCTTGTGGTAACGGATGTACTCAGAAGCCACAGAGCAAAAGTATTAAGAACTAAATTAAAATATAAAAGAACATATATCACTACAAAAAACATATTTAGTCTTAAATATGCTTCACTGAAACGACTGTCAACCTCGCCTGCTGACACGGTTCCCCTCAAGTGTTATTTTCATTACCTCAGTGAGAAGTGGGAATTGGTTGTATTTTTCCATGAGATTAAGATTCAAATGTATGAAGTACATTAAATACTTCAATTATGTTTGTTGAGAAAAAAAGTTTATAAATTACCTTTATTAATGATAAGAAAAAAACTGTTAAAAATTAATGAATTGTCTCCTTTGGGTATCAACTACTAGTACTGCATCACTGATCTTGTTGCAGAAAAATCCCAGTGTTACAAAGTGTTGAAACTAGATATTGTGCATTTTGACCCAACCAGACCTAAAAGGAAGTACAAAAAAGTCTCATGCCTGAGAGATAAGAACCAACATCCATAAAAATGCATGCTAAGTTTCTGCAGCAAAATATTAGATTACATAATAAATCTGAATTTCCTAATGGGTGCTTAATTTTGTCTTCAGATTCCTTGAAAAGCTCGTAGTTTTATTTATTCTCAATTTTTAAGACACCCATAAATCTTGTAAGTATTATTTGAGCAACAGAAAAGAAACCAATACTTTACACAATGTTACATCAACAGAAACTAATTTCTATATTATTTAATTAACTTATTTAATTCCGTATCAGTAGAAATACGGAACAGTTCAGACACAAAATAAGGTAAGATTGTAATGGTACTTTGAGCTGCCAGTTTATAGGCACCTTCTTCTGTCCTTGCATATACGAAACAGTATCCGATTAACCAAGCAGAGATTACCCATAATGAATTGCCCAGAGAAACTGTCTAATTTCTGATTTTATGCTTAGATGGCTGTATTTGGCTAAACAGAAATGACAGATAACAATACAACTTTGGCTAGCTTTTTCTTCAATAAGTTTTCAATAATATCCATATACCAAATATGTAAATGTTAATTATATCTCATCTATGTTTATCAGTATTTGAAGTTATTTCTGGTATGAGCATGATAATGAAAGAATCAAGAGACAAAACAGACTATGCAGTGAGTCAAAGAAAGAGTAAGATTGGAAATATGATTGATAACAGAAATAAAATAGCTGAAATAATATAATACTAAAGTCTGAGTTATTATGTAAGTATTGATGTTAAGGAGCTAACTAGCATCTGTACTACGGTTTGCTTGTTCCTCAATCTCATCCATAAATATAAACCTGTTTAGCTGAGAGCTACATGTGGCATTACGCCTAAATTGGTTCATCACAATACTGGGTGAAGCTCATGTTGGTAGAGATTATTTTTGTGGGATACAGTCCAAACTACTGGACTGCACACAGTCCACCAATGCCTTGTCACTGTTCATGCTCAACACAATGTCTACGTTCTCCCACTGTCCTTTGTGGAAAAGTCATAGAACAAAAAGATGTAGTGACAAGCTGAAAAGTAGAGACTAAGTTTCCATAAACCCACAGAAACAGTGGTGAAATTATTTAGAAATTATTTAAAAAGGAAGGAAAACCAAAACCTCCTCAGGCCCTAAATATGCATGAAATCACCAGCCTGGAGTGTAGTTTTGCAGAGCAGTCACTATATGAGAAGCCTGAAAATCTGAGCTACTTCTTGTGTGAATACATATCCTGAAGAAAATAATCTCCTTCTGACCTGAGATGCTACAATGCAACACTCATTTGCTTTCTCAATGCATGAGCTCACTCAAAGGCTACAGACCTGGCACACCAGGTTTGCAGGCTTCCAGCACACTCAAGTCCACATAAAAGCAATCAGTCACCTCTCACTCTTCATGCTGATCAGCATGAAAGTGGGGTGCACTAATGTTGCATGTGTCCCCAAATACAGTCATATTGATGCTTTCTACCTAAATGAAAGTGTATTACCAGGTGTAAGCAATGTGTTCTTATTTTGTATTTCTCATTGGACAAATGTCACTACTCATAACTAACTTAAACTGTGGAATTGTATTATCAAACCAAATCGTATAGGAAATGTATGTTAGTATTTTCTCTAGTAGAATGGGAAATATGAAGTCATAAATTGTCCTTATGCTTAATAAATAGTTATTACACTTGATAGGAAGACAGATTACACCTTTCTTCCTCATAAGGTATGGTGTCTTCAAAGAACCATGACAATCTTACCTTATTTTGTGTCTGAACTGTTCTGTGTTTCTACTGATACGGAATTAAATAAGTTAATTAAATAATATAGAAATTAGTTTCTGTTGATGTAACATTGTGTAAAAGTGGCTCTATTGAAATTATTATTGCTATATGGAGAAGAAGTTATGGCTCAAAATGAAGAACCTTAACAATATTTCATTCTGGTTTTTGGACCATAATCATAGTACCTCCTATAATGATTCAGTAACACCCCTCTATCAACAAGGTGCTGCCTAGATGCATATGTCAAAATACAAATTCTGGATTACATTCATTGTGCTTGCGCTGGCTTTCATAGACAACTGAGTGGAAAAAGATTACACAGATATGTACATTCAAAAGTATTGAAAGCTGTTGGCAAGATTTAGGCTTAATAGAAGTGATGAAGTATTCCTTTTACTTTTTTAATATTCAAAACTTAAGCCTTTCATTTATTTTGCTATTAAAGACTAGAACTTTTTAAAAGCTCTCTCTCAATTTTTCTCTTTTTGCCACTTTATATGCACTCTTCTTCATGTCTTACTGTGTTTAACATTCCTTCAAACATTGTCTTTCATCTCCAGAATTGTTTGAGTCTGAAAGGACCTTTGCTGGGTCACCTATCCATTTCATCCCTCCTGTGTCATGTTACTTCTTTCAATTTGTTTGGTCCAAAACCATCTCTAATAGATGAGTAGCTATTTCACCTTGAATACCTCTGAAGACAGTGACTCCCTAACATGCTTTGGCAGTTTGTTTCATTGTCTATCTGTTTTTACAGTTACAAAGATTTTCATAGTATTTAACCTACATTTTCCTGCAACAGCTCAAGCATATTACTCTGTCTTAGGTGACAAATGAGAATAATTTCCCTTGTCCCTTTACATATCTGTAGAGAGCTATCATGCTTTTCCTAAGTCTTCTTTTCTTTAGATTGAACATCCCACTTATCTTATTAACCTTTTTCTCCCTTCACAGATCTTACTTTCCAAGCCTTCTATCATTTTCTTGATCTTTCTTTTCTTCATTTCATGTCCCATTCCTCAAATGATAAAAGGAGAAGACAAAAGCCAAGGAAAACTGTAGGTAAGCTTTTGAAAACAAAGCTCAAAATAAGAATTTGTTTTAATTCACACTCAAAAATACAAGTACAAAGAATAAAATATCCAACTGAAAATCACCACTGGGGGGCTGATGTGTGCACACATGCAGACTGTGTGCATAATTGTATGACTGTTCAAATCCTTTGGAAAATAATGTGGCTGCATGTCAAGATCTAAAGCAAAAGGACTGAGATTTCAAAACAGAAATACAGACTCAAACAATCCCTTGCCTATTGAAATAATTTGTCCTTGCCTCAGCTGCAGGTCTCTTTTGATTTTTTTAAAGCAGTTTTGAAGTTTTTGCTTCACAGCACTACAAAACAAAGAAAGAAGAACTTTCTAAAAGTAGTGAAGAACTAATTTAGTCATGTCTGACTTAGGACATTAGGACAATACAACTCCACTAGTGGTCAATCTTTAAGAACACAAGAACTGCAATACCAGATCAGAACAAAAGCCTGCAGCAATATCCCTGGCACTGGACAGCAGCAGGTGAATGTAAGAAGCAGAACATGATATACTGACAGGGTCTGAGTGCCAAATGTTTTAACTCAGAAGAATTTAATTTAAAATGGATTTATTGTTCAGTTTGACCTCTGTAATTGGCTTATTCCCTGTTTCATTGAGCTCATCCCGCTCTCTCTTGTGCAAAACTGAATTCCACAGGAAATCTGCTGGCACCATATGAATCAGTTTCAATTAAAAACATTACCACTGATGAAGTTTAACTTGCCAAGAGACGATAAGTACCAATTTGAATCGGCATGTTTCACTCCCAAAACAAAGGTGAGTTTTCTGTGACACAAAATGAGAGAGAAAGCAGACACATTGCAGTTCTCTACTCTTTTTAGGATTACTTAGGAAGATTAATTTTCCTCTTTTCCCCCTCCCCCAGCATCCTTCAGTCTCCAGACGAGTCTTGTGTCAAAGACAGAAGAAACTGGAGTGTTTTCACTACAGGGGACTCATCTAAAAAGTAATTAAACTGCTCAACCAGAACTCTTATTACCATTTTCTTTCACAACTTCATCCAGAAAACACAAAGAGTGAACTGAAAGATAAAACATCAGAAACATTTCATAATACCGTTACATGCTTATGCTAGATATTATTCCACTTATATCTAAGACATGTGAGGAAATACCACTATTCAAGGATCACTCCTACTACAGAAGTGAGTAAAAATCTCTGGGTCATTGCAACAATGTGGTAGTTTTCTCATAAAATGTACCGCACTGGTGGCACAGTTCTGAGATGGGTTCTTCAAGCGAGACCAGAGACTTTTCTCTCTGCACTGGTGGTTTAGGGCTACACTGAACTCTGCAGCCAGTGGAGACAGTGGTTCAGTTTGCATGAATAACCGCTCTCTATGGCTTGCTAGAAGGTCATTATCTTTTCCAGAATTGTTAATGACAGGAGCATTATAACAGAACTTCTGAATAATATCCTTTTTGGAATAAAAAGTATGGACCACACACATGAAAAATCATTTAATAGAGTTCATTGATTTAGCTTTTAGAGAAAAACCTGATCTGAGTTATTAATGAATAGATTCCACTTTGAAAGTAAAATCAAGTAAGTAAAGTAAATCAAACTTTACAGCTGTAACTATTCTTTATGCAGAATATGTATCCCTTATTACCACCTCTGAACTAACCAATAACTTGGTCACCAAGATGGAATATGACTGATAAGATGAAGTGTTTTGAGTGCATATATTTCAAAATGTAAACAAATTCAAACTTGTTACTCTGGGTTAGCAAATATGAGAGCTGTCATTTCTATTATATTAAAGCCAGACGAAAAGTGCATCTCTAGTTTTCTACTTGAAATTCTAGCTCCCAAGAAATGTCTTTCTTGGATATTCCCCGTTACTTCCTGATGGAAGCCACAAAAAATTTCATCTGCCATGGGCATTTTGGCGTGTATCAGTGGAGTGAACAGACAGTTGTGCTGACTGAGTAAGAGGACAGTAGAGGTGATTTATGTTCTTGCTAGCCCTAGTCCACAGCCTAGTGCTGTGCTGCTCCTGCACTCACATCCACTCTTCCATCTTCTTTCCCCTCTGTTGAGCAGTGATAAAAACTGGGTAGCCCTGCTCTGACAGGATGAAGGTAAGGATCTCACTTGTTTTCCCGTTCATTTTATTAATGCCTAATGGGAATGTACTAAGCTTGAAGAAGTCCTTTATAACACCTCGTGACTACAGACTTATGTAAAAAGTTATTGAATAAAGTAAATGCTCATATGCGTTTTGAAAAAATTGGTGTGGAAGTGGCCCTTGACTCAGAATAGGATCTTTTTTACACATTTGCTGGCTTTTCCATAAAACAGGCTTGAATGTCAAAGCAATTGGGAAGGGGAGCAGAGAAGGAAGGACTGTGGGGTGGGTGACTCAAAGCACATGAAGCAACTAAGCTGGCAGATGTGTTGCCTAAGTTTTATAGGAAAATGGATTATTAAATATTTCTAGGGTGTGACAGTGATTCAGTTTTGAGGATGGGGAACAGGCCTTGCTCTCCCACAACTGTAGAACAGAGAGAGTTGACTGTGATTTCTGTCTTCTCAAATAGGTGAGGCCAAAACCATGGGCAAAGCCTGATATGCTGTGGCAGCCTTCAGCTAAGAGATAGTATTTGTGGTTCATTTTCATTTTTCTTAGATTAAGGAAGCATCCAATTCAGTTACCAAAGCCTAGATCTATACCAAATCCTCAATAATTCCTTTAGACTTGCACCTTCACCATCTCTGACTAAATAGAAACTTGGCACATCATAGACTCTGACCATGAGTCAGTATAAAGGATGTAATACATTTTCTTTTTCTATGTATACAGTCCCCATCAAAGCACTTCACAGATATCAGTGTCCATAGTAATTATAGAAGTGCCATCTCCAAATGATGTGCAGCTTCATTCATTTAACAATAAATCTGGAAATTTTTGCCTTCAAACTTTGTCTTAAATAATTTTTTAAGTGCAGGAGAAATTACTGGTGACAAACGTGACATGTAATACAATTGTTTAATCTGTTTTCCAAAAATGAGCTCAAGCCACTCAGATAATATTCATACATACCTGTAAATGGTTTGCATGATTTTTCTATTGAAGTTGTTTGTTTACTATTGCTTACATTCATTTCTAATGAGTTCCCTTCCACCCACCTGTCAGGTGAAAGGAACCTCCAAAAAGGTGCTTTCTCTGACTTTGAGATCCTTTTGTAATGCCTTTTTGTGGTGAAAAGAGGCCTTAAGGTAAATGACAATAAAATGCTACCTCTATTTGTATTCATCATTCACTATTTCTTATTTGTACTGTGTGACTTGTCAAATGTATTGTTTGTTCTCAATGCATGAGGAATTAGAAGGTTTGAAGCAGGAGAATATCGAAGGTTTAAACAAAGAACTTCTGTTTTGTCACTTATCCTAGACTGAAGGTGGAAATTGGCATGTTCAAAGTAGGTGCTAAACCAGAAAGGAGCAGCAGGGTAGCCCATACAACAAAGCAGAGACTGAGACATACTTTACATCAAATCCTGAAATACAAGTGATGAGGAAAACTGTGCCCAACACTTGGGATAAATGAGAGACAGAACTGAGGTAATCAGGAATGAGTCCCATAATTACCATGGTTAACAATTTGTTATATTCTCTTTCTTCCTTAGTCATATATTTTAAGTGAAAAGCTGGAAATCTGGAACCAGAGGCAACAGAAAAAGAACTCTACTCTGTATTAGTTAGCAGTGGGAAGAAAGAAAGATTTATTCTCTTTTTTTGCTTCTATTGGATTGGAATTGGGCCCTTATTGCACTGATGACAAGCATAGTGAAGAAAGATTTGAATGGTTCTACCTCCTTTATTATAGCAAATATAAGATTTTTTTCCTCTTCTGTTGGAAAAAAAAGTCATTACATAGAACTGGAGACTCAAAACTGTAAACTAAAAGCTTAAACCTCAAATCGCCTCATTCTACTAACACATAAGTTATAGTGCATTTGTTATTTATAAAACAAAATGGCATCAAAAAGATTTCCAACAAAAACAGATTAGTAACTACTCCAAACATTAAAAATTCCTCTTCCTTTTTTTCTTTTCCAAGAAAGACATTTCAGAATTAAATTGTACCCAAAGGGCTTGCAATTTTATCAATAGGAGAGGAAGGTATACTGAAGAGATACAATCTTCATCCATTCTGTTCCTGTAATATAATAGCTTTATTTATAGAACCTTTATGGGATAATGACACTGTCTACTTCACAACAGTTGCACTTTCTTGGTAGACACTGATATAAGGCCTTCAAAAATTATATCATTACAAAATACTTGGAAGATAGCAATGACTATCTCTACTCTTCACTTTAGAGTACTCATTATTACTAAGTTCTTGTTTAATTCTCTTTTTATTTTACTGTTACCTCTTGAAGATAGTCAAAGTACTTTTGGAACTTGTGAGGCATAGCAGCATTTCTGATAAGTACAGTTTCCTTAAGAACATCGATACAGAAGGTTCAAATGACAAACAAGAAATCAGTCATCTCAGCAAAAGGCTACCTAATAAAGTGGTTTTGGTTCAGTTGCTTTTAGTAGGAGGAAGTGGAACTATTCAGACTGTCTAAACTAGAACAAAACTTCCACAACCATACAATGCTATCTTCTACCAGCAATGTAAATCCAACACTGTGAGAGCAAATCTATCTACTGATAGTCTTTTTCACAATATCAAAGAGTGTGGCTCTAACTCTTTCATCACATATTTGCAGTATGTTTTCCACTTAAACAATGTTACAATGTCATCAGTGCACTCCCTACACTCCAGCCCTGAAAAAAAAAAAAATCTACTAAAAGAAGTCTTCATTCCAGTCCCTGTTCTATAGTATGGTAAGAAAACATCATGATATCCAAAAGTGTTTTGAAAATGGAAAAGTACATAAAACCCCTCAAAGCTAATGGAAAATGCCTTAGGGGACTTAGACCATAGAAAATAAGATCATAGCTTAGGGGACTTAGAGCGTAGAAAACAAGATCATAAACTATGTATACTTGACAAGTAGGGTAAATCATTAAATAGGATAATCAAGTAGCTTAGGACAATTTGGAGAACCGTTTTGTTTAAGGTACTGGGTGTATAGGAACAAGAATAATGATATATGCCAAGCCAAGTCTGCAGGTGGTTATGAAGGCAGCGCTACCTCTACGCATGCTTCAAGAGAAAGGT
This sequence comes from Mesitornis unicolor, assembly GCF_000695765.1. NCBI lineage: Eukaryota > Metazoa > Chordata > Aves > Mesitornithiformes > Mesitornithidae > Mesitornis > Mesitornis unicolor. The sequence continues at coordinate 12,715 of NW_010198442.1, forward strand.
TACCAAGAGGACACGGGTGGACCAGTGAAGAAAGGAGCCAAAACAGGCTGGATTTATGATAATTATTTCTATGAGAAGACGTGCTTATTCACAGTAAAGATGCATATGTATTAGTACAGGGAATAAAAAGAACCCGTGTGTAACAACTAGCGGGACAATCAGGTGATTCTGAGAAGAACTCGGCACTGTATTAAAGAATATAGACTTAAACCTCTTATGCGTCTTTAAGTTTTGTTTTTAGATCACCTCTCTGGAAATCAGTTTGTTGCTCTTAAAATAAAATAGACCTTTCTTTTCAGTGTGAGGTTTCCAGTTTCTTTACTAATGCAATCTTCTTCTCATTTCACGTGCTGAGCCCATGACTTGTTTCCAGTTGGGAGTTTCATCTCTGCAGCTGAGCTTGTATTAGTCTTATCCTCTCATATGTGCTAGCTAAGCAAGCAACCCTGTAATTTGGAGCCATTGTCTTAAAAGCAAAAGTATTCCGAGGTTGATCTCAAAACTAATTCTGTACCTCTCCCTCGTATATGTCAATATCTTAAGATCTGCAGAAATACATCCAAACAGTGCTTTTCAATGGTCTTTTAGTATATTAAAACTCCGTTACTTCAGCATTTGTCACTCAAACTAGGCAGCTTCCCATTCACACACTTCATGAGACCCTACCACCTGTCCTTTGGTACTCCCACTGCAATTATATAGAGCCTTATAGTCCATGCTTATTACTACAGATTTTGATGAAACCTCTAACAACTGATCTATTCAATTTCAGTGTGCTGGCAAAAACATCTAAGAGACCTGGGAGACCAAGCAACAGTAAAAGTATGACAAGGCTACAAAGCCATTTGGACATTTCTGTTTTGATTTTAAATCAGACCTTAAATACTAAATAATACAGGATTTGGAATTTAACTTAACAAAGCCTTTCAGCACATGGTTAACTTTTAGTAAGTAATTCCTACATACTTCAGTAGAATCAAGTCAGCTGGATGCACTATGCAGAAATGTATCAAAACTAAAGTCACACATTGTTCACCTCAGACACTGGAGTGTACTGAAGCTTCTGTGCAGGCAATATGTCTAATTTGTAAGGAAGAAATGGAGGGCAGATGGTACACACCTTGGTTAACATATACCAGGGTATACCCTTGGTCCTGAGAGCAAGGATGTGTTTCTGAAACCAGCAGTTAAACAGAAAAGAAGCACCTTACTGAAAATGTGCTAGCTGATCCAGGAAGGATCATTTTTCATGTCAAAATAATTCTAGAAAAAAAATATAGTGAGGAGGTAGAAAAAAAAATCCAACCAAACAAACAAAATGCAAACACACAAAAAACCCCAAACACAAAAAACCACCCCAGAATAAATGGATTTTCAGACAGAGCTACAGTAAAATAACACTTTTTCTTAAAGTCACTTTAATGAAACTGGATAAGGAGTATAAGGTATTGAAATCATTCCTTTTGTAAACAGTCGTTCTGTATTGCTTATAGAGACCAATAGGAATGTCAGAAGTCAGACTGAAAAATGAGTAAACCTTATTTCAGAAGCAAATGCAAACTACCATATAGACCTCTGGCACGAGTTCAAGAGAACTTTTGTTTGTTGTCTTCAGACTAAAGGAAATCCCTTTTTATCCACTGAATAACAGGTCAGACTTCTGCTCAATGTCCCTGTGCTGAAAGGAACTAGGTATAGGTAAGGAAGTGGGGATAAAATAATAGAGGACATCCACCTCTAAAATGAAAGTAAAAGCTCCTAGGCAACAGTGATTTGTCTGTTTGTAAAGCAATAATTGTACTTGGAACTGAAACCCACCTCTGAACAGATAAGATTTCTTCTTTTCAAACTTTCACAGGTAGTAGGATCAATACATAAGCTCAAATACCTTTTAAAAATTAAGTTTATTTACTATTCCTAAAAGAACTACTTTTTGACATAATATTGAACACATGATCTAGCAGTGGATACATGTATATGCATACATATATGTAAAAGGATCTAGTTTCAGTGACATTCGCAGTTCAAATGGTGAAGAGACTTGTTACTCTTTATTAAAACAATCATATAGAAGGGAATAATTGATGCTCATTAAAAGCATTGGCCTGACTGTGCTGGAAAAGTTGTAAACACAGGCAGAAGCACTGCAAGCTTTCCATGTTTGTCACAAAGCACCTTTGAGCTGACCTGGAAAGTATTTTGGTCTCCTTCCTAGGCCTGTCTTCTGAGATTGCCAGTTGGGGCACCAATTAGTCCCTACTTGGCAGTGCTTTCATGTGACTTACTTACACACCTCCCTAGCAGACTGGGACCTGAGGTAGAAGAAATGTGTGTGATAAGAACAGAGATAAGCTGAATGGAATGAGAGTGTCTCCTTTTACATGTGAGCAGTTCAGCTAGTCTTGACCCACATGGACATCTACAACAGTCACCTGTCATGGCTGTTACTACCCTACAGCTAATTACCAAAGCTGGATTTCTATTTTTTTTCAGGTTCTAGTGCAAACACTAATTTTCAGTTACCTATACATTGTCTGCTTCCAGCACTGTAAATATCCTTCTATGCCAAACAGTGAAAAACACAGTTAAAAAACAGTGTGAGGAACACCCTTCCTTTTTATCTCACTCCATTTAATTCTCACCTGTAAACCTAATATTTTTCCTGAAAGAGAACAGGAAGATGATTTTTGCTGAAATTTAATTCAGTGGCTCCTTCATGGCACAGTTTAATTACTGTTCACATGATTTAATAGAGACAGGACTCATAAAATTGTTTTATTATATTATTATTTTGTTGTGATTATGGAAGGTGTGGGTATATTTCTGAAATCGGAAAATTTAAGATAAGTTTGGATATCAACTCTTTTACTGATCACAACAAATGCAGACAGTTTTTGTTTCAGCAGTGAAATGCTGTTCCATGATAGAATTTCCTACCTTAGTGCTTTACACAGCCTGTGTTATTTTGCCATAATAATTTTATTACCAGACTGTTATTTACAGCACAGTATTCATGGTGTTAAATCCACTACAAGACCTGTACGTTTCACTCTTGACTCATGAGGGAAAACATGATGCATGTAAATTAATAAAAATGTAGGGGTATTATGCCAACAAGTTGGTGGTCTCAATCAATTGGCTAGTGCATGAGTCTCCATACTAAACAACAGTAACAACCACCCTGTTGCAAACCCTAGCTGAGATGCCAGAGATTTAATGAATGTGGGAGAGGTTACCCTGAGGCTAGGATAAGATGTAATTTTCAAGGAATTAGAGGGGGGGAGCTTCCATTACTGTTGTTATCCTGTAAATAAAGACAGGGCTGGATTCTGAAGGGTTGTCAGCTCAGCACCTTTCCTGTACTTTCCCTGACTTCTGAATTGAGCTTATATATAATTTACCTGGATTTCTGCAAGGTCTTTGACATGGTCCCTCACAACACCCTTCTCTCTAAGTTGGAGAGGTATGGATTTGATGTGTGGTCTGTTCAGCAGATAAGGAATTGGCTGGATGGTTGCATCCAGAGAGTAGTGGTCAACGGCTCGATGTCTAGATGGAAGATGGTGACAATTGGTGTCCCTTAAAGGTCTGTCCTGGGACCAGTGCTGTTTAATATCTTCATTAATGATACTGACAGTGGGATTGAATGCACCCTCTGCAAGTTCATTGATGATACCAAGCTGGGTGGTGAGGTTAATGTGCCAGAAGGAAGGGATGCCATCTGGAGGGACCTGGACAAGCTAGAGAAGTGGGCCCAGATGAACCTCATGAGGTTCAACAAGGCCAAGTGCAAGGTCCTGCACCTGAGTTAGGACAATCCTTGTTACCAATACAAGCTAGGAGTTGATGTGCTGGAAAGCAGCCCTGAGGAAAAGGATTTGGGGTTCCTGGTGTATGAGTAGCTGTACATGAGCCACCAATGTGTATCCGCAGCCCAGAAAGCCAACTGCATCCTGGGCTGCATCAAAAAAAGTGTAGCCAGCATATTGAGGGAGGTGATTCTGCCCCTCTACTCTGCTCTGGTGAGACCTCACCTGGAGTACTGCATCCAGCTTTGGAGTCCCCAACACAAAAAGGACATCAAACTGCTGGAGCAGGACCAGAAGTAGGGTCACAAAGATGATCAGAGGGCTGGAACACCTCTCATATGTAGATAGGCTGAGAGAGTTGGGGCTGTTCAGCCTGGAGAAGGCTCCAGGGGGACCTTATAGCGACCTTCCAATACCTGAAAGGTGCCTGTAAGAAATCTGGGGAAGAACTGTTCACTAGGGCATGTAGCAATAGGATGAGGGGTAATGGTTTTAAACTAGAAAAGGGTAAATTTAGGTTGGATATTAGGAAAAAGTTCTTCAACATCAGGGTGGTAGATCACTGGAACAGGTTTCCCGGAGAGGTGGTGGAGGCCCCATCCCTGGAGATATTCGAGGTCAGGCTTGCTGAGGCTCTGAGCAACCTCATCTAGTAACAGTGTCCCTGCTTACTGCAGGGAGATTGGACTAGATGATCTTTAAAGGTTCCTTCCAACTCAATACATTCTGTAATTCTATGAGTCTATATTTTTAAATCATACATGTGGCTAAGATATCCTTGCAGAATATTTTACCCAGAAAGTATTTTGTAAACATAAAAGAAACAAGAGAAGCAAAGCTGACCTGACCTGGTATAAATCAAGGTATAAACAAAATCTGAAATTAAAACTTACATATATGCAGGGAGCAAGAGTTTTCAAGAAAAAAAATCATCAAGAAAAAAGTAATTTCTAGGACTGTTATTGTTAGAAGAAGCCTAAAAAGGAGAGTAGGAGGTGTAAAAAGGTAAAAAAGTTAGGTATAAAAGTTTTCAAGTAAAAGAAGAAACATATGAAAGTAAGCGAGGGATTTAGAATAGTATATCTTGATTAATTCAGTAGAAAGTTTAAGAGCTATCTAGTTTTCCAGTCAAAGAACTTTTACAATTATTGGAATTATTCATATAGTTAGGGAACCATGTAGGCTTTGACTGTCTATAGACAAGATCACCTGAATTAGCAACTGACAAGAAAAAAAGTCTTGATTGAGAAAAGCAGAAAAACATTCAGGAACTTTCCCACTTACAATTGAAATGTATTCTGTAAAGATATTGTTCTTTCATCTGCATGTCCTCATCAAGAGCTCCTTGCATCTGTGCACAACATGCAGAAGGATGAAGAAACCTTACAATAAGTAACAGCAAAATCCTGAGCTGAGATAAACATGCTTTCTAAGCTGTTAAAGACAAAAAGATAATTTGGGGTGAGATAGAATAACACAGAGAGCGATCTACTGGATGACAGTGAATGACTTCACCTCTAAGTGGGACTTTCCCTAATAGCAAGTAGCTCGTTTTGTAAAGGAGATACCTTATGACTGATAAACAGACATATTCATTCTTCACTGTTCCTTTTAAAATTTCAGAAACTTTCATTATGATCAGGATAGTTACACTGGGCACAGTTAAAAATACATGGAGAGATGTGGAGGATGTTGACAGAGTTTAACTTCAGCCTAATGAGCTTAATTATATGGATAAATTAGGAATCGCATCCTAGCAAACCTACACTCGCTCATTTTCTCAGGGGACGACAGAGCGCTCAGCAGACCTCACATATACAATCAGCGAGTTTCACATGCCAGTTCTCCAAATTGAGGAGCTTCACACTAAAGTCAGTGAGACTACACACAGGTCCAGAGGCATGTATGTATTGGTCAGCATTCAAGACAAGTGTAAGGCTTAGAGGCAAATGCCAGATAGCTGTAGGCTTTATTTCTGTTTACAACTGGCAATACCTGACAGAAGTCTAGCAGTAGAGATATGCTTTACCCAAAAATTATGCAGAGTAGTGCATTGTACTTTGGGTTTTTGCTCACCTCTGATACAGCTGACCCACAAAAGTTATTTTTGAGTATACTATGGGCTTTGTCTAAGGGTGTATCTGGGCAGAATTTTGCAGTAACATGCAAGCTTGCTATTTTTTTTTCTTCCAAGTAAATACAAGATCACTGTGTGATATTTTAATCCAGACAACATCCAGACTGTTAGCATGGGCCTGATCCTAAAAACAACATAACAAGCTTCCTAACAGGATCTGATAGTGCATGACCAACACCAGGCCAGCAGGAGCTGTACAATTGCAAGATTACAGCTGGATCCCATCCGACCCACACAGAGCTCTCACAGACAAAACCTGTATCCACATGCTAAACATCACTTTGGCAAAGTCTGAGAGACTCAGGCTGCAATTGAATGATGTAGCCAACTCATCTTTAAGGTAGCTGGTACTAGATCAAAAATGCTGCAGCCACATAACAGAAAAAGCTTCTCCCTCAGTCTGTCAGCTATGAGCATATAAACTCACTTTGTCATCTCATATTTATTCAAAACATTTGGGTACATATGGCAGACTTTTTGCTGGATCACAGGACTTCTGCCTTCCCATAGCAAGCACAAACCTGATACAAAAGCTTAAAAATGTCACATGCTGTGTTTCATGTGCTTTGACTTAATCTGACAAAACAATTGTGAGCTTATTTCTGTGCTGATTCAAATTTCTAGTGCTGGACAATCCAGCAGTGCACCATTCAGTAACACTGCAGAGCCTTGTCTCACCCTCAGGGATTTTCGAAGGGACTCAGTGTTCTCTTAGTTCTGCAATAGCTGAAGTCAGTAGAAATTTTACTACTAAAGTCACAGGAGATAACTTCTGCGAATTCTGAGCTTTTGTCACTTAATTTATTGGATTCAAGTCCCACTGCTAACTCTAGTGGAGTTCATTACACGCAAAATTAAGTACTCTATAAAAGGCTGCATTTTGAACAGCAGGTATCAAGTATGAATATAGCCAAAAGCTGAACTGACAGAAAAATGCATTTTCTGTTCTAAATAAACTACAGTTTGGCCCTTAGTTTCTACATTTAATGTAATAGAGTAAGCCTACACAGCAGGTAAAATGGTTGACCACTAGTAATAGAACTCACTATCCTGGTTTAGAGAGCAGGGTTCCCTAGACATTGCATAGAAGCAACTAGGCTCCTCAAAATTACATCCACAACAACCAGAATGGGTGTGTAGAGAGATCTAAGGTGAAAAGAAGGAAATTCAGGTGAAAGGCTATGTCTTAAGCCCAGCTCATCTCTGAGGCTTGCTTCCTTTGTTACAAGCAGTCACTACACAGTCTTGCATCTCCTCCTGGAGGTTAGTACTAGAAGCCTAGAACAAGCATAGTTTCTTCTAAAGAGGTGGTGATAATGGAGCCTTCACCATCCTTCCCTGGTATGCCATAAATCAGTAGCTAGCATGTGAAGTCAGGGAGCACTAAATTCAGATTCTTTCACTGCCTGAGAAGACTCAGACCTCACCTCTGAAGAACTTCACTGCACAGGTTATCCTGGTGTGAAGGAGATGCTTTCAAACAGAAGAACATGCAAAAATGCCCTGGTAGAGTGGCGTGGGCTGAGGGTATATAAGCACAGAGCAAGCATAAAGGCTGTATAAAGGCTTCCCCGACAAGGAAAGTCCCAAATTATACTTCCTGCTCTATTTACATTTTCTGGCTTTTTGTATTGTCTATTCTCTACTAAATAGCCTCTGAAAAGAATCACAAGTCGCACAGATGTTTTTAAATATATTCTGAATAATTTTTCTTTCTCTGGTCTCAGTTTAATAAATCTGACACCACAGTTTGTAAGTGCTCATTCTATTTCTGTAGTTTCTTTTTCTCTATTCATATACTTTTTCACATATGTATAGTAATCTCTCGACACACACATTGGCAGTTAATCTATAAATATTTGCTCTGGGAAAAACGATGAAGAATTTCTGTTTAATTTCAGAAGCTGAGGTTGGTATGTTCTTGTTTTTGCTTTCTTTAAGCATGTATGGGAATTGCTTTTACAGTTTTTCAAAATCCTATTTGGTTTGTAATATAATATCATGGGTTTGACTGTATCTGGCAACACCAAAGCCTATAAAGCAGGGTACAGCAGAAAAGGATTTGCTTTCTTGGAGTGCTTCCTGAAAGACAAAATAAAATCCTCATTTCCAGTTACTACTGTTCTGAATTTCTTACCTACCATCATTAAATAAGTCAGTGACAGGAAGTAAATGAGATCGTAACTCCTTTATTTTTAAATCTAGCAACCGAATTTGAAAAAAAAATAATTTAAATAAGACAGAATATGTATTTTGAACCGTATTCTAAATGTATACAGCAATATTAATTTTTGATAAATTAAAAAAGAGATAAGAAGGCATATACATCTGCTACACAAACTGGAAAATCTCTTTAGAGGCTTATAGTAGTACCTTTACAGTGTGTCCACATTAGAATTTTAATTCCCCTTAGGGGGGCATCATTACTTAATGGGATTTACCCAATAAAATATATCTTGTATGATCCTGTTGCCAACAGACATTCAGTCAGTGGATCAATCTGCAGTTGTGAAGCAAAATTCCACTGAAACAAAACTCAATGTGAAACATACAGTGTGGGTGACAGGACAAGTCTACTAACTCTTAACACCTTTACTGTGCTGCAGTACTTTGTGAGGCAACATAGCTGTACAAATCTCTGAATCTCCTCAGGAAGATCCCTTCTTTCTCCTTTGAACAGAAAAGAATGTGCCAGCTTGAGGAGCTAACACAAATACGGAAGGTTTGAGGGGCACAAGTATCTCCCATCATTTTCAGGTCCCACTCAATCCATATCAGGGTTTACAGCCCTATGTGGGAAAGTGCTACTTAGATACAAGACCTGACAAATGAAAGTCCTCTCAAAACAGGTGACTTCATACTACTTGACTCATGAAGATGTAGTTCTACTATTCATCTCAAGATAAATGACAGAGGAGGTTTCACTTCTCATTAGACTGCATGTAGTTATCTGGCAGAATATACTGCAAGGAGAGCACTTGCTAGAAGGAGCCAGAAGACTTTTTTTAAAAAAGCAAGATAATGTAATAATCAGTTTTAGGAATTTGTTAGTTAGATAGTTAATGTTAATACTGTTGAATTGTATACTTTGAGGAACAATTTATCTCCATGGTGGTCAGAATACTTCAATGTGGACTGACACATTCCTCATTGGCTTGGTGTCACTCTTGTATTGGAGCACTGGTTGGCACCTTTCTCCATTGCTGTTGTCTAAAGTCAGAGACAGGATGATGAAGCTAATTGAGAAATATAGTGTGAAAGAGCTTAGATTTTAAAACAACATAATTTTTATTCTCCTCTCAACCGGCATTTGGTTTCCTACATCATTATCTGTTAGCTTCTGAGTTGCTTATACAGACAAATTACTATCACCTTGTATCACTGTACATCATTTTCTCAATTGCTACAGGGCAGCTAAATACTCTTAACTGGAAAGTAGACTATGGGGCGTTTTTAAAGACTCAGTTGGCTTCACAGCATATAGCTAATGAGCTATCTAAAACTATATCAGTGAAAAGAGTTCATTGTGGTGTGTCTTATTTTATCTGTAAAGGAGTCTTTAAAGCTCTGATCACTGTCTCTATACCATCCACGAACAAAAGGAGACATTGGCATCAGGCAGTAAGCAAAGTATAAAGTTGAAATGTTAGGAAAAAAACCCTAATTAATTGATGCATGGATTTCTCAAGGAGGTGGCTGCTGCTTGAAGACGCAAAAAAAAAAATCTTATTTCATTAAGAAAAAACCCTAAAAGCCATTTAAGTCCAGATAGAATGCAATAACACCAAAAGACTGCAAAAGCTTCTTTTACCCTTGTTTCTGCAATAGACAAGTATACTTCTCACTGCTCTCCTCTTAATAAAACCACTAGTAAAGGATGGAAAGAACTGGTTCATCACTATTGTGAATTTGCCAATTATAAGACGAAACAACTTTTGTTGGTGAATAGAGGTACTTTGTGTTTGATGTTGTTCTCTTTCCACTACTTCTCTTGCTATGCAAGGCAGCTATCTACTTGTCTCCTATGGATTGATGTTGGGAATTTTACCTTTCAGATAGCAGGAACACGCTGTAAAATTATTTATTTCCCATCAAACAGCTAAGGTAATTTAGAAACTTCAGATAAGGGCAGGAATTTCTGCAGTCCTTCCAGAAAGATCCTGGAGTTGCTGAAACATTTAAATAAGAATCATCAAGTTTCCAGCCAGCTTTGCACAGATTGTAAAAACAACACAGACTGTAAATTAAAGAGGAATGTCCTTACAGCTAGGTGGTTATGTATTGGAATATATAGGAAGGCTTGATAAAATGGTTAAGAGAGTCATAAGTAGCCATCATCTCACATTCAAATAGCACCTTGAAGTATCTTAACTCATTCTATGCCTTGCTGTTGATCATATCCTTGTTTCTTTTTAATTCTTTTTTTGTTTATCTGTTGTTGAAGATGTTGATGGCACACAATTCAAATCCCTAAGGTCACTGGAGTGCCTTTTTTTCGGACTCTTCCATGCATTACAAGAAAACGCTCAAAGGGTTAAGCTGAATTTGTGTGGATCATCAGTGACATCCAGTGGCTACTTAGGTGATCACAGGTGTGCGATGCCAATCTAGACTCCCACTGTAGTGGAGTGATACAAACTGAAGAGGACGTTAACTAGCTGCCTACGTTCCTTGTCCGGGTTGATCCCTTACTCTGAAAAAGTATAAAAAGTATAAATATGCACCTATTTTGCAATATTATTATATTGAACTGCATTCTATTCTATTCTATTCTATTCTATTCTGTTCTGTTCTGTTCTATTCTATTAAACTCTTTTGTGGAGTCCAGTTCTTCGAAGTCCATCTCTTCACCACAAGTAGAAAATGGAATTGCCCTGAAGACATCTCATGTCAAGAGCATATAATCAAGCAAAAATTGCAATCTCATGATGAAGCAGGAGAGAGGGAAATAAAAGGAAAAATATTTTTAAAGGAAAATATTTTAGACCCCTTTTTATGACCCCACCACTCTAAATCACGCTGTCTAAACTACACTGTGAACTGGAACATCACGATTGAAACAGAAAGCATGGAAGGTTTCTCTTTTGTTACTTCATGAGATTTTATTTGGTCCATGTATTAAATCTCTTGTTCTGATCATAACCAATGAGATTTCTACCAGTTTTAGACCTAAAATGAAAACCAAAATGACCTAATTATTTCTCTACCACAATATAACCCATGTTTTGTTTTGTGTTGTCTTAAATGAAACCTTTTCCTGACTTCTCAAATTTTTGTTTCAATCTCATTCTACATATACTGGTCCATCTTCTCAGATTGTCATGTTATTCCCAGCTAGTCCTCACAGTTTGAGGCTGTCGGTTATAACCATGGCTGTATTGTCCTTGTCTAGCTCTGCTAGAACTTTAAAACTTTCTTCTAGCTATACAGATTAGCTCAGGATTTCCACTGTACTATAAATATTTATGAGCCATATGAATTGGGTGCACATCTCTGACTCTCCTTGGTGGCCTGTCTGTGTACAGAGATTAATGTCTATTACAGGCTTCACCTAAGGAATCTTCTTGTCTACCCAATAGCCTGCCCAGACACCACCAAACAGATACATTGCATTGTATGCACCAAGCAAAGCAGAAAACTTGTCCAGGTCCTCTAATCTCTGAATTAAAACTATATTTTGTTGCCTTCTCAATCATTCAACATAAAAAAAAATTCCACACATATTGGTACTACAAATAATTCATTAGTCAGTTCTCTAAATAATCATCCCTAACTTTTATATAAATTAATTCAATGCTCAGCAGCATAAAAATGCAGAAATTTGGGTTATGACACACAAAATACTCTTCAAACCATACTAATTATTCAACTTCATCCATGTTTAGTTATCAAAGGCCATGTAGATCAAAACATAAATGTATCCAGCTAGGATCTCTTGTAATAAAGGCCAGGTGCCAAATATGATGTTTTAATATCTGACCAACAGCTGATGAAATATAAAGTATTATACAGTTATAATGCATAAACAATTATTCAAAACTAGAACATCATAAAGCAATGCATTTTTAATATAGCCATGAAATAATTAATTTTATTTCCATGTACAAAATGCTTCAAACACTGATTCTTACACTTAACTCTGAAGACAACAGGCAAATGCAGAAATATAGGGCAGCAAAAGGAAGTTATACTGATCAGCATGCATACTTTTCTTGTGACAAGTATATTAATCTCTGTCAATTTTCTAGTGCTTTCTGAGTATATAAAAAAAGAGTTTTTTCTCCT
>NW_010198443.1:0-22130 GCF_000695765.1 Mesitornis unicolor
TGGGCATAAAATTGTCATCTAAATGGATTTTTCCCTTTTGGCCACCAAAATATTGCTGCTGTCATAGCAATGAAAGTCTGCATAAAAATATCATATCACTTTATGATTTTAAGATTTGTTTTGAGAAAGCTGTTGCACAAATGGTGGTAGTCTTTGGTGTTTAATGTGCGCTGCTGGCACAAAATAAAAGTACTGAACACGTAAATGAGTGGTCATTTATCACTGGCAGACTACATTTGTGACAACTAGTTATCCAGCAGCCTGGACCAAAGAAACATAGTTGTCTTGTGTGGGATAAGGCTGCTTCAGCCTTTTATGAGAAAGTAGTGTAAAAATGAAGTGCAATGGAAAGCTCTAGCTGTGCAGGAAGAAAGCAGTGAACAGTCCATGCACGTGAACTGCAGTTCTTTCAAACGGCTGGCTGCACAGGCTCTGTCCTTGGCAGAAATTCACACTGTACATGCAAAATCAAAATGTGGGTGCAAGTTGGGCCCTGCCCTCCATCCTGTGGTTTTCACAGTGGCAGAGCCCTGTCCTGGGGTAACAACTAAGGCAGAAGTGTGTGTTATGCCAGGTCAGTGCCCAAAGCCCTGAACAACAGTGAAGGTACTTACGTGAAAATCAGGAAGATTTGTTAAGTGATTTCAGCATTGGAGTCTCTGAGCTGGATTCTGAAAGCTATGAATGCCAGATCTTGTAGGGAATTTGAGTCCCCCAAATTCAGATGTAGCCCATTTTAGATAAGGAGATGAAGCTTCTGACAGTGGTGCTATTTTTAATTTTCCCTTCCTTGTATATAGCTAAGTGGTGGTAAAAAGGGTATTGACTGCAGGATTTGGAAGCAGAAAAAGTGTATTTCCTTCAATATCCTTTTTAAGTAACCATGGAAGCAAAAATATAGTAGGAAAAAGTGACTCCTTACAATTTTATCTTAAATTCATGCAGCACTTCTGGTGTTAATCCTATTTCCTTAAATCTCTTGAGACATTTCCTCCCACCCCCCCCTTGCTTAAGAGCAGATGGTATACAATCATCTGTCAGGAGGATTGGAAACTTGGCTTTTGGGTAGTCTCCTCAAATCTCTAATTGCTGTATGTTTAACTTGGTAACTTAATAATGTCTGTTAAAAATGAGGGATACAGGTAAAAAGTCAAAGCATGATGAAAATTACCCCCGAATAGCTAATTTATGATTAATGTTATGAGCAGCTGTGCAGTTTTAAAAAAACAAAACATGCACACACAATTATTCTATAGTAACTGGTGGCAGTTAGGACCTTGACTGTTTTATTTCTGCCTCTGGAGGAGTACTGGACTTGCACAGATATTTCTCATAAAAGGAAGACGATACCACAGGATTTTTTTTCTTCCTTTCTCTGAAAAAGCATTCACTGGAGTAACCTCTTAAAGGAACAGTAAAGCATGCGACTTATTTCATGGACTTGAAAAGGGAACAGCCTTTAGAAGTACAGTCTCCATGATGGAGTCAGCAAGTGTGTTTCCACCTCAGTCACGATTGCCATCTGTCATAGCCCAAACAGTTGCTGTCACCCACCAAAGTGAGTATCTTCCACTTTCAGGCTTTAGCTATGAATAATGTCTCCTTTCTTCTGCTGCCACTGAAGACAGTCTTGCTTTTCTCTGCACAAATGGTTATCATAGTGAAGTGCTGATGTTTTATCCTCTGGTATTAGTTTGTCTCCAGAAGTAAACTTCTTTAAAAAAAAATTAGGAACGCTGACAGATAATTCTGATGCAGAGTCCAGATTTTTGTATGTTTTTGCTTACCCTTCTAGTTTCTGGATTATTCAGCATTAGCCATGTCTATTGTGGCCATACTGGTCACTTTGATACACATGAAAATTACATTAAATGATATAAGAATATCTGTAATATGTGATCAGTTAACTCACTTATGGATATGATGTACAGATGCATCACTCTGACATGATACGTGTATTTTTGTCAGGGCTCTCTTGGCTCAAAATAGATTTTTTGAACTAGCAAATGGGCCATGGGGAACAGGTAGCAGCGTGTCCTGAAGCTGGCTGATGGACGCTCTCTGTAGGTCAGGAAATGCTCCCTTTTTGTTAATAGCAAAAGGGCTTACAAGGTACAGAAACTTCAGTGAATGCTGGAGTACTTTAATTCTGCTTTCTAGAGTTGTATTGCACTACAGTAGCTCTACATCACTTCCTAAAACAGCTGCCAAAAAAAGCCACAGCTCTGCCTAAAACACAGCTAACCTGCCTCATACTTCAGCCATTTCCTCATCTAGGGATGACTAGCTGTGGCTGCAGCAGTCCTGTACTAACAATATTCCTTGTTTGGTGTTCCAGTGACTCATTGCTACAAACCAGTTGCCTTTTCAGAGGCTGTAAGATAATTCACATCAAAATTGCACAGAATTCAGGGGGTTTAAGTGTGGTTTGTGGGTGCCAAGATGTGGGCTCAGGGCCCTTTTTTGTGGGGAACCCAGTGTCAGCTTGATGATCATCCAGACTTGTTTATTTTGGCTCGCTGTTTGATTATTGTTCTGCTACAACCTGGTACTAGACCATTGCCCTGCGTTTTTCATGCCCAGCAGAACTGCAGCATTGCCATGAATGGGTGTAGCAGGATATAACTTTGCAGCCATGAGTGTATTTTATTTTAAATAGAAGCACCGAAAAATCCATGCGTATTGATTTCTGTTGAGAACAATTATTTTCCTTCAGACTTTTTAAAATTTATTTTTATTTTTTATTTTTTCCTTTTTCTTTCTTGAAGTATGTTGCATAATAATGCATTTTTAAAGCAAAGAATTTGATCCTGAAATGTTTTTCACTTTTCTTTATTTTTTGTGGATGGCTTTTCAGCCTTGAAAAGGGAAAACAGAACAGAGAAGTCGTGCAGCCAAGTCTGTGCCGGTCATGCTTGCCACCTCCTTTTCCATACCATGTTTTTATATATGAAGGGAAGGGGCCCAAGATAAATTAACACCTGAAGCCTGTGCAGGAAGGATCCATGAGTTGGCACCATCACAGAGCACTTTCTTTAGATGTGAGCGCTTCTGATTTCGTAGCCCTAATAAACAGCCACAGAGCCAAGCCTCTACTAAAATCACAGGGTAAAAGAAGTGGTGATCAGCCACAGTTCTCACGCTTTGGGGTGTGAGTTTGTGTTTTTAGGGATGTCAGTCTCCTCTGAACTGCTGCAGGCCTTTCTGTCCTTAGAAGGAGCAGGCTTTGTTCTGACTGCCTTTACCCAGAGGTCGCCAGACACCAGAGTGCACTTCTCTGAGCACCACTCACTACACACTAAAGGAAAAGTGTGGTGTTTTAGCAGAGATGCTTGGGTCTCACACCAAAGGAGGTACCAACTCTGTCCCTGTTGCAGTCAGGTTGTGGGTGCTGCCCTCCTGGTGTGTGCCCCACTCCCCCTCCTCTGTCCTATGCCCTGCAGCCCTCCTCCACAGCGGGAGTAACGCTGGTCCTGCTTTAGTCTGCGCGTGTTAACATCCGTTGCCTTGCTGCTGTTCGCCACAGGCACGAGTCTCATTCTGAAGTCTTTTGAATTCTAAAATCCATCTGTTATTGAAGATAATTATTATAAATGCAGTAGAGAAAAACCACGGTGATTCTGCTTGCCAGCAGCTATTGCTGGCTGTTGCTCCTGTGTTCTGTTTTCTTCTTGGCCATGTAAGAAAACCAAACTGATTCCTTTTGGCAAGTTGTTTTTCTAGCTCAGTTATTTTGTTTTACTCATAGCTTCCAGTTCTCTCTACAGTGCTGCTGGATGCCTTTCTCTCTTATAAAATTACACCATCAAAGACTGCATTATATATGGAAGTTATTCACCATATAAATCCAGAACCAGGCCTCTAAGTAGCTGCTTTTTTCATGAGGGAGGAAGATAAAGCCCTTGGACCAGGACTTTATAGCTTTGAAATCAGATCAGCATTTAAATTTCACAGGGCAGACCTGTGTCTAGAAACTCCTATGCATGATGAAGTCACTGCTGCTCATCAGATTTCACAGTCAGCTGAGTTACTGCAAGTATGGAACAGTTCAGGCAGCGTGAGCCATAGGCAAAGAGCACGTACTTACGGTGGTTTTTACACGTTGGGCTCAGTTTATGGCAATACTTTTATTCCAAATGCTAAATCTTGCCTTCCCTGAAGCAGGTGAGCATTTTGCCACTAGCTGCGGGATGCTGGCGTTTACCCCTAGATAAGCGTCACTCTCTTCTCATAGCTGTGACCACTGCTTGACTTGGTTGTGTTAGAGAAAACAGTCTTTTAAAAGAAAGTGAAATATCCTCTAATGATGAAATTAATGGACCATCAAACTCCCTCTACCTTCTCCTTTATATAGTTTTCCTGTTCCCTACCCTGCCTATTTCCATTTTCTAATTGAATCTAAAACTGTAGTTTCGGACTCTCTTTAAACCAGTACTTTTAAAATATTTGTTATAGCTGAAAGCAAAAAATGTTTGTTTTAATGCTTGTGGTGATAATGCGAATGTGTGATTTGTATTGCTTTCAGGAAGTACAAATAAGAGGAGATAAAATACACTGCAAATCTTCTTCCTCCCATCTCCCTCTCTGGTCAAATCTGGTATTTTCTGCTGCAGCACATCTGTCTGCCTCTGCAGGGACACTTTCAGGTGCAGTTAGTTCCTAGTTTGGGATTCAGGGTGCCTTAACTTTGAACTTCTAGGCTTTCTGATGTGAGTGTGGGTGTGCATATCCAACTTCAGAATGTCCTTTTGTCTTACAAAAAAAAAGCCTTCTGTCGTTATGTGGGTATTTAAAATTCTGTAGCTCTGGATCACTGTGGTCCTGGGCTTTGCTACAGCTTTTGGCATGGGCTGTACTTATTTCTATGTTTGTCCCTGTCTCCCTTGGGCAGGAATCTTCAGCACTTCAAGGGAAGGGATATTTCCATGGTTTAACTTGAGGTAATTCTTGTTTTACTGGGGGCTTGACCAAGAGCCTCTGGTAGTTGATAGAAACCTTTTGAAATGTATCTGTCTTCAGTCCTTTAATGCGATTTGCTTGGAGAACAGCTTTATGTGAGCAAATGATGTTAATATACTTATATGTCGTTGCTTAATGACTCTCTTATGCTATTAGCTATATTGCTGTATGTTCCAGTGTGGTTGATGTAGTTGTGCTGATTAAAGGATATCTTTGAAAAGCAACTTAAAATGGAATTACACTGACTTCGGCTTTTTTGTACAGGAGCAATCGCATTCTTGTTGTGCACTTTGTTTACCAACACTTCCAGTGGTTTGCTACTTTCTGTTGTAGACGGGATATAATGAATATTTTTGGGTGGTTTGTTTTTCACTTTCCACAGCCAGGTGGTGTTCTGCCCTTGCAGAGGAACACTTGCTCCAATTCGGGTGGCCAGCTCCACTACAGGTAAGCAGGACTGTGCCATGTCTTTTTTAATGTAAATACCAATGTAAGTCTGTATAGAATCAGAGCCCTTAAGTGCTCTCTGACCACTGACAGCCCTCGAGAGGTCTGTGCTGAACATAATTTAAAAAAACTAAAATGTCAGGTCTGTTGCTCTTCATAAATGTTTATTACCAATAGGCAGCTGGAAATGTTACATCTGAAAAGGTAGAAACACCTTGAATTTCAATAGGTTTACATTTTTGGGAAAAAAATTAAATGCTTTTATTTTTTTTTCAGTTTACAGTTAAGCTAAAAATACACATAAAATAAATAATTTTTTTATTATGTACATAATTTCATTTTTACATGTTATGCCAGGGTATGACGTGGTGGAGTCCGCACTATGGACAGAAAAGATGCAAGTAGAAAAGTACATAAAACTAAGCGTTGGTTTTTGCTTTTTGCTCTTACCCTTTTCTCGCCCCCTCTCTCTAGGGGTGGCTATTGCCACTCAACCGGCAAATGCTGAGGTCCCTGCCCCGTCTTTATATATGCAGAATTCTTACAGCATTTAAAAGCTCTTTTGCCTGGAAAAGGCCATCAAGTTTTTGACCAAAACCAAAATAAAGGAGGAGAGGAAAAAGCCTCACTATTTTATCCCATGAAGTAAAATGGCATTTTAAAATATGCTTAGGTGTGAAGCTATTTCTGTGAATTTTTTTTTAATAAGGATTTAATTTGATATTAAAACTCAATTGCTAAAAAAGCTGTTAGCAAGGTAAGCCCAGGTCTCTAGGGCTTGCCATATAGAAAATAGAGTACTTCAGCATCTGCTACCTTCCTTTGCCTCTCAAAGATCCCCAGCGTTCTCATTCCCAGACCTGCCTTATAAACACATTCAGTAGTTTTAAAATAAGACTGTATGTACAATACCCCAAAAGTAGCTAGACCAAAAAGTGCCCCCTTGCTCAAAAACAACTATTTATAGTCAGAAGGCATTTCACTCTGTTGGCTGAAGGTATCACAGTGTTGTTCGCTGATGTGCTAAAAGTTCAGCTCCTTCATTGATCACGGCTTGTCCTAAGCATGGAATTTCTTAGGGCTTAGGAGTTTCTGCTGCTAAGGAAATGCTTTAAATGTGAGGGTGGGGGAAAGGCTGCGCTGTTCCCCCTGTTGGTGAGCCACTGCTTGAGAGGGGTCTGCATGTAAAGAATGATCTGCAAGGTGAATTCTGTTTTCAAAAGTGTGGGTGATTTGAGCTAGGTTAGCGGGTTTCTATTGCTGTTATGGTTGGGGTTTTTGTTGTGTTTTGAGCAGGTGAAACTGTTTCCCTGAAGCATAAAATACTGTCAAACATTCAGAAGACATGGGTTAAACACTTCTGTCTTTTTAAATATACTTTTAAAGATAAAGCACGTTCTCTTTTTAAAACAGTTGTTCACAAATTTACTCCAGAGCAGTAGTTGTTCTGGGTGGAGGCGATTATGTGAATAATACAGAAATTACTTGTTTGTAAATGTGTCACGGCCTGAAATGGGGAAAGAAGTAGTGTGAAAATGAAACTGAGTCAAATTACAAATGTTTATAAAATACAGCAATGTGGCTAGCCCAGAGTGCCCTCCGCCGCCTCCTCCAAAAAGAAAATCCAGTATGGGACTGACTTTATAGTTGTTAGGTTTCCAGTTACACATTCACTGAAAACTACAGATTATTTTGGTAACAGTTTATTTTAGATGCTCCCCCAGTGAGCTGATTTATTATTCGCTGTAGTCTCACTGATTGCAATTAATTCTACCATTACAGGAATGAGTCACTGGTGCTTCCAGCACACCTGGGCAGCTGCAGCTGGCCATGCTGCCCGGGAGGTCCCTCCTGTGAGGAGAGGGGCTCTTACAGTGCATCCACCCCAAAACCAGCTCCAGAGAGGCTTTAGTTAAGTAACAACTTCCATTAATTCTAGGCAGCCTTAGTGGTATGGATGTTTTGGCTTATTTTGTTGACATTCTGTTTGACTGTGATCCAGTTTCTTTGGAAATCAGCCTTTGAGGCTGCACAGAGCTTTCTCAAGGTCATGTCTGTGTTGCCACACTGCAGGACAAGTTAACAGGTTGAAGGAGAACCCAGCCAGCAAGGAAACAAAAATTGCACCTTTTCCTGGTTAATTGAAATACGCTTTTCTTTGGGATTTTGGCCTTTGGAAAAGGGAAGTAGAAATATCAAAGGAAGCTGAGAAGTCCCAAATGAAGTAGGACATACACTTAATGGTGTGAGAGCAGCAGGTGCTCACATAGTTTTCTAACTGCTAGAAAACCCAGCAGTAAATAAGCTTCTTGCTTACACTGTTTGTTAGTAACTGTCCAAACAGCTGGTGCAGATAAGCTGCAACTGCTCACATTTCTGGAAGGGAGCTCAGAAACCTCATCATGCCCTTGGCATGCAACTTAAATCTTATTGCTCCTGTAACTCAAACCAAAACCTTTATCCTGAGTAAGCACTAAAGAAAACCAGATTGTACCTACAGAGAAATCAGGGCGAAGAGCCACCCTCCTGCAGCAGCCATTGCATTGGGTGTGCACCACGGCCTGAGGCGATGCCTGCTTATCCTGCTCCTTGGAGTCAAACGGGTGGTGTTGCTTCAGCCTCGGTGCATCCTGCACCCTCCCGTGACACCTTGGCACCTGCATCCCCTTGGCCAGTGATGGGGTGAAAAGTGAGTACTGAGGAGGCAATGACATGCGGTGAAATTTTCTTAGCCCTACTCCAGTATCCTGCTGTTGTGCTGCCTGTGGAACCTTCCCATGCTTAGAAGTCTGTTGCATCAACCAATTTTAACCTCTTTAAAAGGTAAGGTTTTATATTTACATTAATATATTTATTTAAATACTCTTAATATTTACAGTGGCTGCTTCTGCTAAAAATTTTGTTATATGTACCATCAGAAAAAGGATGAAACACAAATACAGTAAGGTAACATTAAGAGTGAGACATAAATCACAAAAGCAAGGGTGTTAAGAGTTTAGGCTTCCAGGGTATGCTGCTCCTGCTCTCTATCTACTGCAGAAGTCCCCTAAATTCCCCTCGTGGGAAACCATGCTAGTTTTCTACATGGAAAACTATTGTAATGGACATACAGTTAAATCCTAACCTGAATTAATTGTAAGAAAATAAAAGTACATACTACTGCCTATGTATATTAACTACTTACTGTATATAGCGCCTTTAATTTGAAGATCTGAAAGTGCTTATAAATAATGAACTAACCCCCCTGCGAGGTAGGTAAGTATTATTATCCCTATTTTACAGATGGGGAAACTGAGGCATTAGAGAGGTTGAGTGACTTGCCCAAGGTCACAGGTGAGTCAGTGGCAGAGCTGGGAACAGACGCCTGCAGTCCTGGTCGCTAATCCTGTGCTCTGGCCACCATGCATGCTTCCTCTGTAGGGACCACATATACAAATACTTGACTATTTACATATATACCAGTAAGTGAATCATAGACAAATGCAAATAATTTGCATTCAAATAATCTGCAGAGATATGTCAGTTAATTTCTTGTTTCTGAAACAACTTTAATCTCTGACCTGAGTACAAACACTGCCTAGCTCTCTTCTATATTCTTAACCCTGGGTGTTATTTGTTAACTTTTTAATTGGTGATTATTTATAGGTGTGCTGCTTCAAAAAGCCAGGTGAAAATGAATCTGGGGATGGGAGGTGAGAAATATAGCCACTTCAAGAGCAAGAAACCTAAAGAAAGGGCAAGTGACTGAGATCTCTGTTATTCCTAATCCCAAATTCCTTGCATATGTATAAGGAGGAATATTGGAGCCCACAGCATAAAGGGCAGGCATGTACCAGTTTGAGGGCACAGCTGTGCATCTTGAAGCCAAGCCAAGGAGAAGTTTAACTCCCCACAGGAAAAGCTCAGATTGTCCCATCAGCTCCCACCCTGGTTGTCTGCACAGACAGCACGGGGGTAGTTCCCCAATTTCTCTGAAGGAACAAATAACTTTCACTAAAGCAGGTTTTCTTTTTGAGCAATTGAAAATGGAGAAATGCTAGTGAAATCCCAAGTACCATGCCTGCAAGTGAATTTAAAAAACCGAAACAAAACAGGTTTTGCTTATCGAATGTATTTTTCACAAGATACTTTAATTTCCCTCCCCTGAAGCTCCTGTTTTAGAGTAATAATAATAATTCACCAGCAGCTATAAAGTCTATTGCTACCAAAGGGGATGCATAGATGCAAAATTCAAATGGAATTTTGCCTTTTTGGGGACCAGTTTGATGGTTTTGCAAACTCCTGGACACGTGTATTCATCACAGACAAATCAAATATTTGTGTTAAATTCCAAAGTCAGACCAATCCAGCTCATAGCTGGGAGCCAGGAAGTATCTGAGTCATGAAGCACATCCCAGGGGAGCCCCAGCCAAGCAGCTCTGTGACGTACCCCTCGCCTTTACCACAGCGTTACCCAGAGACTTTGCAGACTGTGTTCTCTACCGTGCCTTTCCCATGTGGCAGATCCTACCCCTGCCCTTTCAGGACACAGCGGGGACCATGACTCACACGTTTGCACAGAAGGGATTTGTGCTGCCCTGTGTAGTTTTTCCATTTTTAGGGGGCACCACTGTGGAGTTAATTGTTTTATTTTGTTATTTGTGCCTGTTAATGCAGTGCTGCATTTAAATGACACAGTATAATCACCACCAGGGGCCCTAGTGGAAAACTTAAAAGCCTTTCTGCTGTCCAAAGGTATGAACCCTGCTCTGTCCCAGCCTCAAACTCAGCTGATGTTATCTGCATAACCAAACTTGAGTTATTTGCATTCTCACTCTTTACACAGGGACTACCATAAAGACTTGCTGGTCCCATGTCAAGTAGTGTTCATAAACTGCAGTGTGATGTGAGGCACGAAATAAATCAAACCCTTTCCTTTGTCCCCCTGTAGCAGCTCTTGCTAATGTTCATCTTTCCAGAAATGCGCTCAGTTTGGTTTATTAAACCATAGGGCATTTATTGTGAGCTGTTCCGAGAACTGCTTTCAGTTGGTTCTGACTGCAGCTCTCACATATTGATGGATTTGCCTCTTAAAAGACAGGGGTGCTGGATTTCTTCATGAATGATCAGCAAGCTGCTTCTGACCCTCGGATTTTGCGAGTCTCCTTGTGTAGCGCCAATGTCAGCTTGCTCGGCCTTTCATAAAGGAAGAGGAGATGCAGTTTTCCAAGACAGCTCTAACCCTGCAATTAGTCTGAAAGCCTGAATCTGTTAATACAAAAATGCTTTTCACTCTGCCTTAACTAACACAGCTAGAGGCTTGAATATTTTGGGCTTAATTCTGCATGCTGGTAACGAGACTGGTGTCATTTATAAACAAGGAACACGGAAACATTTTTGAGCCTCTGCTCCTAGTTGCTGATTTTTTTCTTGGCACCAGAGCTGGCCTAGAGCCGTGGCCTCCACCTTGAGGTCTGTATTGAAAAGCTCCCATAGGCCTGGTGTGTTGGCATCTGCAATTCTGCTACAGGAGCTGGCTACACTGTTCGCATTTCTCTCTCTGATGTAGGTGTGCTCCATCATGACCTTTAGGTAATGCTGCGTAGATGCCCAAAGGGAAAAACCAACAAGATGGTTTTCCTGAAAACAAAGGAGGGAGCCAGGTTTCAAACTTGGGCAGAGCATCCAGCTGCAGGTGTCCCAGCATCTCTCCTGAGGGGCGCTGCTGTAGTGAGGAATCCCTCTTTCCTGACCTTCTGTGCTGCCACAAGATCTGCTCCTGCCCCTTGCTGGTAAAATCTGACCAGGGCCAATGGTAGGTGCAGATTTTCCAGCATTATGCTTTTACAGATGCAATTCACAACCCAGTTCACAGAAGAGGTGATTTTTGGCAACCACCCTTGGGGTGTGCTCCAGCTCATGTAACCTCTTCTGGGAACGGAGCCTTAAGTGTGACTGCTTGAGTGCCAGAATGAAACTCTGTCATATGGGAAGGCCATTTCTGAGCTCCTGGTCAGGGCTTGCTTCCTCCAAGAAAGCAGCTGAGAACAGCTCTGAAGTGGTGGTAAGGAAGTGCCAATCATCTGTGTTTCTTAGCAACACTGCAGAAGAAAGTTCAAGAATCATATTGATTAAAAAAAAAAAAATCACTGTTAAAAATGCAACCATTTTGTTACTGATGGGGTTGCCTTCTTTATTCTCTGGTGCTCCTTAGGACAGAAGCAGTGACATTGCCAGGCCCTGTGCAGACACTACCACAACTGGGGAAATAAAAGATAACAGCCACTGCTGCATTCCTCTTTGTTGCACCTCAGAAAAGCACCTGCAGAGACTTTCAAGGCTGTCAGATGCAGCCTGAGCTGCTATTGCTTAGGCTGCTTTTCAGAAATGCAGCTCACGGGCCCAGGGAGGATGATCTCTCTCAGCACTTGCCATATACCAGGAGAATGGTTTGCTTCCTAAAGCCTGACATCCATCAGAGAGGCAGCAAAAAGCGAATGTAGCAGTGGCAGTAAGATTAAGAATTCCCAAGAATAGAGACAGCTCAAGGGGTGAGGTGTAAGGGCACAGCTCAGGGCTGGGGTTTTGGTTCAGCCCACTAGAAACAGGAGGACCACACTGAGGTTTGTGTTTCAAGCAGCTGGTTTTGGGTCAGTTCATCTATGCAGAATTGGTAGCAAGGCCAGGTGCTGACTTCCATTGCCCCCCCAACTGGAAAGCTCTTCTGCTCCTTCCAGGGGCAATTTCTTATGGGAATTAGGTAAATAATCAAATCATAGCATGTCCTAGCTGGGTGATCAAAGGGGTTTCTCTTATTCAGTAACAGTTTACAATATTAATATAATAAATAACCTGAAAAAACAACTGAAAGAATTGGAGGTTGTATTGCTTAAAGAAAACAAAAAGCCAGTTATAAGTTGAAAACCTTTCTGAAAAGAGTCAGATATGATTCTCAGTGTCCTGCTAAGCCCCTGGTCACCAGCTGGATGTGCTGACAAGGAAAACTGAGCAGAATGCAGAGCCGATGGTGTTGGGTAGCAGCAGGGATAACCCAGCAACGGAGAGATGGTGATGAAAGCGCTGGAAAAATCCTTTACTCCGCCACCAGCGTGTCTGAAGTCTGTGGGGTCTGAAGACTAAGAGTGCATTCAAAGGGATTCCTGTGGTTTATAGATCTTATACATGGTAAAACCTTTAGTTTAGTGAATGCAAAAAAAAGTAAACTAAAAAAGGTGCAGATGGCTATAAAATAGGCTAACATAAGTAGTTTTATACTTTTTTCACCTGTGGACAGAAAGATGAGAGC
Organism: Mesitornis unicolor; assembly: GCF_000695765.1. Classification (NCBI taxonomy): domain Eukaryota; kingdom Metazoa; phylum Chordata; class Aves; order Mesitornithiformes; family Mesitornithidae; genus Mesitornis; species Mesitornis unicolor. Next base: position 12,692 of record NW_010198443.1, read on the forward strand.
AAACAATTACAAATAACTGGCTAAGTTTTCCAGCAAGTGTTAAGATAGCTTTACTTATAGCCGAGTTGTTACGTGATCCTCCTGCCCATCTTTCCACTGGTTCATGAACAAGTCACAAGCCTCTCCCCAGGAATCAAACACATCCTCTGACGAGTCTATAAGTTTGGAATTAGAGGAACAAATACTGGAAGCACAGTGAAGAGAGCTGGTACAAACCACAGGGCACTCCTTGCTCTGTCCTGTAAGTCTCCTGTTCCCACTGTAGTCCACCTCATTGAGGTTAATTTCACTTCTGGAACAATTCCCGTCTTTCTCTTTATCCATCTGAGAATATTTAATGTCTTTCCACATGTAGTGTGGCTGAATAATTCCGTCTGAAATAGTGTACATGGGTTCTGAATTTGGTTCGGGTACATGTCCATTCATCTTGGAGAAAAGCAGCCCCAGTCTCTTAAAGGACTCCTTCTTGGAGCTGGAAAGTCTCTGAACTCTATTTCCATTTCGGACAAAGGAGCGCTTACTGATCCCATTGCTTTTTGGCTTCTCTTCCACCATATCGATCCCAGACATAGTTTTAATTAGAGCAGATACATTGAAGTCCTTTTTTTTGTTGGCTACATTGAAAGACACGCTCTTGGCTTTGGATTTTTCTCCAGCACCATCCTCATTTGGTTCATCCTTTTGGGACACCTCTGTGCTGCTGGTAGAATAACTTCTCCTCTGGGGCTTCCTATTTCCTAAGAGGTCAAGAACTTCATAGCGAAAACTTGAGATGTCCTGTTTTAATTCCTAGGGCAAGGGGAGAAATGAGTTATGCTCAGCAGTTTTATCTGTGACATGAAAGAATGATCACGTTCCCTTGGGAGAGCTCTTCAGAGCTTTGCAAACGGCTGATAGCAAATCATGCTCACAAGAATACCACATACATCTTCATTATTCAGTGACAAGAAAAAAGAAAGATGTATTGGTAATCCTGAGAAATGGAGACCTCATTAGATCTTTGTCTCCAGAGGCTGTGGGACCGGCCCTCTTGATCATCCACTCTCCCCCCAAAAAAGTCAAATAAGACAGTTACAGAAGAAGGAAAACATAGCTGAAATTTAGAAATGAGGCAGGAATCCTGTTTAGTTAACTTTAACTTTGCTGGTAAGTGTTCTTCGTATCCATTAACCCAGACTATTCCTTTGGCTTTGTCTGTGTTAGGATTAGGAATGTGATATCGACTCAAATCAGACACTTTATCCCTGCCATTCTAGGAGGTGATCATATGAGAAGACACTCAAATAATAATATTCTCCACTCAAGAAACTCCCACACGCACATCATGCATATTCCTAGCTCCAGTAATAGGAATATTTCCAGAGCAGGTAGGAATGTGGTATCACTCAAATCAGACACTTTATTCCTGCCATTTCCCAATGCTGTTGTCTACAGAGCATGTTGTGTATTAAAATCTAGGAGGTGATCATATGAGAAGACACTCAAATAGTAATATTCTCTGCTCAAGAAACTCCCACACGCACATCATGCATATTCCTAGCTCCAGTAATAGGAATATTTCCAGAGCAGGTTACAAATCATCTTAACAAGTTAGTGCGAGCTCTGCAAGTGGCTACTTGAGTTAGTACAATAAATTATTATTAAGGAATAATAAATTACCTTGAAGTTTTCTTCAGTTAAACCTTCATTGGTTTTAGAAGTTCTTATCATTGCCGCAACGTATCTTTTCACCAGATTTCTTATCACCTCCTGGAATAGGAAACAATACGAGTGATTCAACTGCTGCCTCTGTTCTCACTGCATTTCAGTGAGTTCTCACTGACAGTGGCTGACCTGCCTCTGTGATTTTCTCTAAGAAAATCACTTACCACTAGAAATGCTACACCAAGGTTTTTCTGGGAGGTTTTTTGAGAGATCCCACTGTTAGTACCTGTAAACTGTGGTGTGAAGTCAAAGCACCAAATGTCTGTTGTCAAAGCTGACTATGCTAAATATCAACTTCACATAAAAGCACTCTTCAAAAAAGCAGGAGATGTCTTATGACAAATAACTAATGGCTTTTGACAGTACAGCCTGACGTACCACCTAACATTTGGAGAATTTTTTCCCTTCCAGCATGCAAGCAGAATACATCACACTGGATTCAAGTACTGAACCTGGTTCTTTTAATACAGTTTTGTCCTTTTGTAGGTTGGCTGTAATGAGTACTTGATGACAGGCAGGCTGAGAAAAAACAAAACCAGTAAAATTCAACAAAGGAACCGGTCCTTATTCATGAGCTGTCCAAAACAAAAGAGAACTCCAAGCACTGTTTGAGTTAGGGATGTTTACAAAAAAGAACAGGAGAGGAGCAATTGAAGATTTGTAGAAATGCTGCAGGAACAGTTTCAATCAGGATGGTGTGACAGGCGGGTCCTTCTGATGGCAATGAGGATGTCTCCTTTGACCTCAGCAGCCAGACTGATACCTGGCAAGTTTTCTCCTACTTCAGAGGTGGTGAAAGACTCGGCGTGATTTACTGAACCATCCCGCCTCTAATGAGGAAATGTTTTAATCATGATAAGCAAAATCTTAGAGCACCTACGCTTACCAGAATGTATGCTAGAAGCAAGAATTGAGGCATTAGAGAATGAGCAGGAAGAAGAAACAGCAATTAAAATTGTCATGTGCTCAAGCATTTACCTGGTAATGTTGGTTCTGAATCAGGTTGTCAGCATGCCGTTCCTGGAAAGAGAAAGGCACAGATACGTTAATTGTCTGGTCCTGTTTAGAGCTTCTGATGGCTCTTGGCAAGTTATGATCCAGCGCCCTTCTACTGCATCAGCAGAGCAGTGGCCCTTGGGATCCTGAACGTGCACAGGCACCCTCGAAAAATGAAGTATAAAACCATGCAGCTCCTTACTGTGAATGTTTTGAGGTTTTCATGTCTCTTCTGTTCATTGTCGGAGTCATCGCCTGGGCACAGCTGATTGTGAATCCACTTGCAGAGGTACCAGACTGACTTGGGACTCGGGACAATGTTAAAAGGAGGGGGCAGAGTGGCACCTTCATCGAAGTAACTCATCCAGAGCTTTGTCCGTGCGAACTTCCACTCAATATCTGCATGATCCTACCAGAGAAGGAGAGACAATATCAGCAGCTTCAGACAGGACTTCCTGGAGCAAATGCCCACAGCTGAGGAGGTGATGTGAACACTAAAGGATTTCTCCAGCTGCAGGCAAAGCAGTATTGCTTCCTCCATCTCACTTACTGGGGGTGTACTTAAAAAAATCAGTGTGCAATGGAGCTAGAGTGTAAAAATACCAACCCCTGAGAAATGAGATGATAGCGATGTTCAGCAAAAAAACCCCAACAACCACATGCTAAAGCCTGGCTTCGTCCTTTAGAGGGTGCTTATTTGTTCACCAAGACAAGCAGCAAGAAAACACATTTCTTATGTTGCTTTTTGCTAGCACTTCTATTATCACAAACCATTGCTTCTCATGTCCAAATCCAATGAATTCTCACATTCTCCCCTGGAAAAAGATCTTTCATAGTGTTTTTTAGTTTATTTGTTTTTTATAACATGCATTAATTCAGCTCTTACAAAAAAGTGACACATTTTATGCACGCTATATTTTAAAACTTGCCTCTGCATTATTCTTACACAAAACAGGATTTTTTTACTCTTCGGGGTTTTGAGGGGTTTTTTTCATTTATCTTATCACCATGCTAGCTTGCTCTGCTCTAGTGTTTTTCATCCCAACAAAGTAAAAATGGGAAGTTAATAGCATTGTTTTACAGCTGCACAGATGGGCACACACAATCGCCAGGAAAGGAATACGGAGGGTGTTGACCTTACAGACTGCCAAATGGTGATCCCCAAACTAAGCCGTTTGCAGTCCAGTCCCTGGAGTCAAGAGGTGGTTCTGCCCAGTACCAAACTGCACATTCCCTTCAACATCTGGACTCAGATATTGCAGCTATTCAAAATGGATTTTGTGCTGGTTTGTGCTGGTTTTAAAGTTAAAACATGCCACTGTTTTGTTTGTTCTACAGAAATCCGGGCATTAGACAGAAGAGGAAGGAAATAGTTTGAAGTCTTCAAGCCAAGCAGTACTGAACATGGCTTACAATAGTACACTGAATTTAAATGGTAAATCTGTATATTGTTATCATTGCCAAGTATAGTGCTAAGCTGACAGTTATAACATTTTAGCTGTTCAGCATTACGCTATCTGACATGAGATCAAACCAAAGCAGTGATGATCTCAGCAATGGCACAAGGTAGGAAAAAAGGGCAATGCAGGATTTTAAGTTTCTAAGGAGATTTCAACCAGGTTGGAGCAAGCAGCCCTCTTGAGTGAGGTATGTGGGGTTGCAGGGCAGCAGCTTGCAGAAACAAGCAGAGAAGTGCAGGACAGGGAGTTTAATAAAATATGGCTGAACATCATCCCCCAAAAATTACTACACTGGCTTTCTGGCTATGCTCCAGTGCTCTGACATGGGTAAAATACACTCACATTTTGACAGTGACATGCAGCTGAACTCCATTTTAGTAGCATATTCAAATTACGTGCAGCTCTCAGTTTAAAACTACTGCTTCAGTGGCCTGGGAGCACATCAGTCTCTGCAGATGGTCTGAATCAGCTCAGAGCACTGCTGTCCCCTGCCAGCTTACTGAAAGGCTGTTTTCAAGCCATAGGTAGACTCAGAGAAGCAGCCTGCCCCTTTTTGCCTCATACATTATCAGACCCTGTAAGCAGAGAAATTGCAGCATCCCCATGAAGTAGTAGAAGCTGATGCTGGTGGAAATGAAGTTCTGGGTAGTAAAAAAAATGCAGTTTGCAGCAGTAGAAATAATTGCTACCAAAAACCCCTCAACCAACTTCCTGCTCATTTTTTCTTCATTTGTCTCTACCTGCAGACTGCAGCAAGCTCAGCAGAGCTGGAGGAGAGCAGGACAAGCTGGTGCCATGCAGCTGCTGTTCCTCCTTCCCAAATTCCAGGTTAGAGCTCCACAGCCACCCCCCAGGACAAGTTCTGCCTAATGACTGCTCCTAACAACTTCTTCCTCTTCCAGAAGCAGGACTGGCTGCTCCCTGCTCAACCCTAAAGGCTCCCTCATGCCCATCTTTCTACCTGAACATTTCCTATCTGGGTAACTTCAGTTGAGAGTCTTCAGAAGAAGGAGGAGGAACAACTGGCATCACATGCCAGGTGAGCCAAGGGACCGCACGGGCAGAGGGGATTTAGCGGTGGCTGTTGGATGCTGTTTGTAGAGGAGGAGAAGCCAAATCTATAGCTTGGGGACTGCAAAGTGCTTTCTGGGAAAGGAAGGACGAAAAGGGCTAAAACCAGTTTTTCTCTGCTGAGTGCTTTTTCTTCTTTCATTTTAAAATACTTCAAGGGGACTACGTGGGCTTGACTAGGGGCTGAATGCAGGTGCAGGGCAGCGCTGTGAAACTTAGTGGGAAGTTTTGTGGTTGGTCTGAACAGATCCCTGTTGATGTAAATGTGTCTGTGGGTGAGGCTGGTGGCTGCTGGCTTCAGCTCCAGCTCCATTTCTTCCTGTGCAGTCTCAGTCAAGAAGTGCGATATAACCTCCCTTAAACGACAGACCCTCTGTACAAAGCTCAAAGTATCTTTTCTTCCTCTCTCCTGCTGCTGCTGTGAATTCCCCAGAGTTTACAAACTCAGCCTATCTCAGTTATTCACCTTGATGTTTTGAGAACCTGAGCAAATCAGATGAGAGTTCCTGGCAGCAGTTTTGTGTTGGAAATACATAGCAAAGAGACATTTCAGTTTTACTGAGAATGTCTTTGTGTGCCAGGAAGCCACCATTTTCTTGGTTAGAGCTCTCTTTAGTGCTGTAAGCAGTGAAACCTGCACACAAATCTACAGCTTTCCTAACTCTCCTCCCTGTGCTGAATACCAAAAGTACCAGACTTCAGCAGTCACTCGATATCCAATTCAGACCTGAAGTGCTCCTGAGTTACAGCCACTGCATCAGCCACTGCATGCACCACGACGCAGACCCACTGCGCAGCGAGGACAGGATCCTGTAGACCTGTGCTGTCGCATACAGTGTTCTTGGTGACAACTTTTTGGTAACGTTTGCAATAAGCTAAAGAAATATATCCACTAAGCTTTGCAAGAGTGACCTTGTTGCTTTAGGAATTTCAATCCAAGTTTGGGTTTCACTGTCTTCTCTTTGAGCTCCTGTTGCTCATGCCCGTGTTCTTGTCACCATTTTCTTTCAAGCACTGCTCATTGTTTCAGCTATAAAACACTCTATTTCTAAAGAGGGCCGAGTCCTCAAGCTCAAAAAACACATGAACTCAAAGAAACTGGCACTTGGCTTCTCTGTGAGAAAAAAACCTGTATCACTTATTGTCACAATGTGAATGTGTCACACTGGCCACATAATCCTCTTGCAAATCTCTGCCATTTGAAGTAAGAATTAATATCCCATAAAGACTTCCCCATGGGATTGCTGAAGCCATCTTACTGTAGCACTTGTGAGGATTTTTCTAATTCAGTCAGTGATGTATTCACAGATGTGCCAGATTTTAAATAATTACCTGCTACACTAATTATCCAGGATAATTCAAGCATTAATCTCCATCTTTATCTCTGTGTAGAAGACCTGTTGTTTACATTTTGTGAAATGTTTTCTATAAAGGTTTCCATCACCATCCCCTTGCTGTGCTACATGGTTTAGAGCATCCTTTGCCAAATAACAGCCAGCATCTCCACTGGTACTGACCCACCCAGCACAGCCCCAGCAAAGGAAGGCTCTTTCTGTTCTCCGTTAGAGATGGCTACCGCTGCCGCAGTCTCTACGTTCCTCAACCTCTTCTTCTGTTCAGTATTTCCCTTGTGCCTGGAAAGCTGATGGAGGAAAATGCTGTCACTTGTAACTTAGCACATAGAAGCTGAAGCATAGGGCTGTCCCATGGGAAGCCCGCGGCAAAAGAAGCCCGATCTCCTGACTCCTGAATTAGCATCCCTGAAAGCACTGGGATATGGAGGAAGTGTGGTCCTGGGATGCAAATCTTCCCCATGCCCCTTTGGAAAGAATAACATATAAAGATATGTAGCGTCTGTCTAGCTGGCACAGAAAGGGCCGTGCGTGCCTTTCTTGAGTTTTATTATCCAGCAGTCAGTGGGCTAAGCTGGAAATCAGGCTGCTGCCTGTCAGAGGCAGATACAGATGGCTGTGACAGTGCCCTTAGGACCAGGCTGGCTGGTTGTGCCGGGAAGGCAGACAGAAGCCACTGTGGTTTCTGCGTCAGGAGGAGCAGGACTGCTCTCTGCTCCTGTCCTGGGAGGTACCAGCAGCAGCCCCACAAGATTCAGAAGTGCCTGAGCCATAGTGCTTGCTCTAGGAAGGAAGCAGGAGACACAAAGTGCTCACTGACATACCTTATTTGCAGCCTACGGAGAAAGGGAGGCTGCTTGCCTGAGAGGCACTGGAACTTCAAAGGTGCTTTTTGTGTAATAAGCTGCGCTGCAACGTGTAAGAGAAGTCATTAAACCCTATTTAGTAGATATCTCTGTCACGTGCCTCCTTATTGCTCTTTGCTAAACCCAGTGCAGGAAACAGCACAGGAAATATATCAGCAATGGCTGTCAAGCAGGCCAGCACAAAAAATATACCCTTGTGTGTCCTCAACAGAAAGCACTGCAGAAAGAGGGTCAGGAGCAAGTTAATCTTTACAGAACCTGACACTGACAACTTGTGAGCAGTTTCAAATCTGTTAATTTTATAATATGTGTTGGGCAAACTGGCAATAACATCAGCAGAGCTTGGGGGTTTAATGACAAGCTCAGAGAAGCAAGCAGCAAAAATCCAAGCAAGCTATTTGAAGTAAATGGTGCTTAATATTTTTCAAAGAAAAGTATGTCATAGAAAGAAAAAAAAAGTCTGTAAGATATTCAGGGACCTACAAAGGCAATTAATGCATAGGTAATTCAGCTGCAGCTGACAACAAATGACTTTGCTTTCAAAGCTGGGGATGACATACTGAAAGATAAGAACTTAATAGGATCAATCTCAAAAATAATACAAGAAAAAAATACCAAAGGAGGACAATCTAGCATTAGAAAAAGCAATTAGAACAGTCAGGGAATGAGACAGCCAGGAAAGAGATGAAAGTACTGCCTAGCACAAAGTCACAGAAAAAAGCAGACCCAGTCCTGACCAGGACCAAATGCTCACAACTAGGGACGCTGCAGTGGCCTCACGCCAGCCACATGCAGCTTTGAAGAGGAGCGTGTGGCGATGCCCTGGAGAAAACCAGCTTGTGGCAGATGCAAACCAGCACATACAAAGCGAAGGAGCGCTCGGGTGTGAGGCAAAACATACCCAGAGAGCTGCAAAGCAAACCCATGCACGAGGATGCAACGCAGGCAAATGGGTAAGGGCAGGGAGAGCTGCTCCCCGGGCAGCAGCTTGGCCAGGGATGTGGGGCATTTTCTGGCTCCAGCACAGAAAAAGATGTTCATGGAGCATAGTCAGGTCCTGAAGAAATACTCATAAAGAAATACCAGCACTGGAATAGAAGAAAACTGAATTATTGGGCCAGCACACAGGTAAAGACTTGATTTCAGGAAAGAGCTATCCTTACCCAGTAAAAGGCAGAAGGCAGCAAGGCCCTTAGGTGAGGAAACCAAACAAAGCACAAGGGAGAAGAAAAACCCCAAAATCTAGATTTTTACATAGCTGACATTTCAGATAAGCCATCAGTGGGATTGCAAGCCTTAAAACTTGACAGCTGGATGAAGATCCCAGTCACAGTACAGCCCATAGAAGAACATACTGTAACAGAGGAAGTTGAGAAAAGCTTCCTTAATTTTAAAGCATCTGAGGTCCCTCATTTCAAGCAGATGAGGGGAATGGCTGGTTCAGTGTCAACAAGACATACAGCACAGTGACTGCGTTCTATAGTAAGATGGATAAAGGGCTCCATCTTCGGAGCATGGCCAAAGAGGGACAGAAATTATGGAAGTGGAATCTCCATAGCGCGAGCTGGCTGATTTTCCCAGCTCAGGGGAATTGGTTTGTTTGTACTTGGAAAACACATGCTTTAGCATCTCTGCTCTTTATATCTTCCATGTGCAGAATATATTAATAATTAAATTTTTTATTATAGCTTGCAATGTTCTACATTCCACGATGTATTTAGGTTAAATATATCAATTATCTTTCATCTCCCACCAGCATACTGGATGGAAACGTTAGCTAATGAGAAGGCCAGGGAATACTATATTTGAGAAAACACAGAAAACTGTGCATTGTGCTGGTTTTAATGCCATTAAATTATTTGAACTGACACCTTTTTTTTTTCCTTCGGTCACATTTCAACAAAGTTCAGTTTTTATTTTAATAGCCAAATAAATCAGAGCAGAAGGAAGGTCATGCAGAGGAGCAGTTGTCTAAAAAAGCCTCAGCAGG
>NW_010198443.1:22161-56507 GCF_000695765.1 Mesitornis unicolor
AGAAAGAGGCTTTGTTCTCCTTGCCATCCCTTCTCTTTCCTTTATCACTCCCTGATAAGAGCCTCTTTTCATGCTGAAAGTCAGGGAGATAAAAAGCATCTGTGCTGATAATGTTAACTACCTCCAGCCAGGTCAAAATCAGGTAATTCACACATGAGGAATGGCGGGCTGAGAAGGTGTGTCTAGCCCAAAGTGCTTGAGTGTCTGTGAATCTGTTAGCACCATGGCAAAAAAGACCAAACAACTTCACCTCATTTCTATTTGCATTCTTTCCAGAACATTATATATATATATTTTTTTCTGCATAGCCAGTCAGCCTGGGATTTGAGTCTTCCAAGTAAGATGAAATGTCTTGAAATTTATTGCTGGACTGATGGAAGCCAGATACAAAGGAGACTCAGGTACTTCTTCATACCCCTCTTTATTTATTTCTTGTTTCTTTTTTTTTTTCCCCAAGAGAAATTAGTCCCAAGAAGAAAAACCCCACTTTGGATCTACATGTGAATTTCAGATGCCAGGATCCAGTCTGTGCCATTATAAGGATGTGATTTCACCTGTGAAATGTGATGTCAGCTGCAATAAAGGTATTTAAAGGTCTAACAGTTTATTTAACATGCTATTCAGTGCTATTTGTAACTTTTAGATCTGAACTCTGCTTATGAATAATCACAAAGCACATTTGATGTTCTTTGCCACTGACTCCTGGTCTGACCCTGGAGGAGAAGGACCTGGGGGTGTTGGTGGACAGTCGTCTTAACATGAGCCAGCACTGTGCCCACGTGGCCAGAAAAGCCAACGGCATCTTGGCCTGTATTAAAAACAGCGTGACCAGCAGGGCCAGGGAGGTGATCATCCCCCTGTACTCGGCACTGGTGAGGCCGCACCTCGAGTGCTGTGTTCAGTTCTGGGCCCCTCACTATAAGAAGGATGTTGAGATTCTGGAGCGTGTTCACAGAAGAGCCACAAGAATGGTGAGGGCTCTGGAGAACAAGCCTGATGAGGAGCGGCTGAGGGAACTGGGCTTGTTTAGCCTGGAGAAGAGAAGGCTGAGGGGAGACCTCATCACCACCTCCAACTGCCTCAAGGGAGGTTGTAGAGAGGTGGGTGCTGGTCTCTTCTCCCAGGTGATGGAGGACAGAACAAGGGGAAACTGCACCAAGCTGTGCCAAGGGAGGTTCAGGTTAGAGATAAGGAGGAAGTTCTTTACTGAGAGGGTCGTCAGAAGCTGGCACAGGCTGCCCAGGGAGGTGGTGGAGTCACCATCCCTGGATGTATTTACAGAGCGGGTAGACGAGGTACTTAAGGATATGGGTTAGGGGGCAGACAGGAACGGTTGGACGTGATGATCTCAGAGGTCTTTTCCAACCGAGCGATTCTGTGATTCTGTGTGACCCTGGGAGCCATTTTCATGTTTTGCTGCAGTTTCCCTGAATCAAAGATCTAAGCCTCCCTGTATCTCCTTAGGCTTTGCAACCTTTTAATGCTCATATATACACAGCCCTGATATCCCTTCTGTTTGTAACCAAAATCATAAAATTATCATTCCCAAACTTCCATAGTTAAGCAGTGAAACCACGTACGTGTATTCAGGTACCAAACACTTTAGTATCCTGCTGTTTTGTGACTGGTCATAAATTGCCTTTTCTGCTAGGATGAAATATCCTAGCTAAATATCCTGATCGTTTAAATACATCCTTGAGCCAAAAGAAAGGGAACCATTACAAACATACGAGATTGCTCGAGTCCCTAAGTGAATCTTGGGCTGTGCAGATAGCATTGATTGAGGAGATGAAAACTCTTGTTTCTTCCCCCAATTCTGAGAGCAGGGCCTGCAGCTCAGGAGCTGCAGGGACAGAACTGGAGAACGAAAATGCAGACGAGAGGCACAGCATCCAGGTTATTAGACATCCTCTTGTTTAATTGGAGTTGTATGTATCAGGTACCACCTACACAATCAGCATCAACTTATTCACTAGATTGCAGTGTGTTGAAAAGGAAACCCGTGAAGTGCTGGCATGTAAAAAGTCACATTTCAGTGGACTCTTAATACAGGTGTTCTCGTTGCTCAAGATCAGGTGAAAGCTCTTGCCAGATAAATCCCTTTTATTTTTCCACTGCTTTTCCCTCAGTAATATTTTTGCTTTATCTTTCACTTTTCCTCTTTTCTTCTGCCTTTTTAATGAAAGTCCTCTCAATGCAGAAGCACAAGATAATGCTAATTGAGCTTGTCAGGCCTAAATAAAAGATGGGATAATGCAGGGGGCTGCAACCTATGTGGTTCCATCTGGATACTTCAACTCCTATCATGTAGCAAGAGCAAACCTTGCTGCTCTGCTTTGCACATAATGGGCAGAGAATTATTGACCTGTCATGCAGGGCACTGCTGTGTTAACTACACCAAAGAAAACAGAACCCCACACATACAAATGCCAGCAAATTCTCTGCAAGATCTTAAATCGGCCAGTGGTCATCTACAGATTGCAAGTTCATCTTGTTTTTTACTTGAATGTAATGTTTCTGCTCCTCTGAATAAGCCCCGGAGGGGTCTGGCCATGGTGGTACACCAGGTCAGATAAACATCAGGGTGTTCAAAGATTAAAAACAACAGAAAGGATTATCCTTCTGATCCTGCTGACAATACTGGTGTGAGCAGGGGCTTGCAGGATGGGGACCTGGATGAACCATTAGCTTTGTCTGGTCTAACAGCAGAAGAAAGACACAGCATATGAAGCCAGAGCACATTTGAGTGCTTCCATTTAGAGGCTCTGCAAACACCAGATGAATATTAACAACTTGATTCAAGTCCATGGGTTAGATGTAATTAGGCTAAAGCCAGCAAAAAGACAAACAGTTCTACACCTTCAAATGAATACTTTTGCTTGCTAACAAAAAGCAATTAAGCTGCCTGCCAGTCTAGAGCAAGGCTCCGGGGCTCATTTCACACACAGGCCTCTCGCTGTATGGTAGCATCATGGCAAACCACTTCCACAGCGTATTTCCCTTCGCTTTCAAATAAAAATCTGCAGGGAGTCGCTCCCATCCAGTCACGAGCTCCAGAGAGAGCACCCAGCCTTGGGAATGAATCTCTCTCCTCTAAATATGTGCTCCAGCCACCCAGGAGGGCACTGGTCCCGCATTTCTTCACGTCTCACACTCTGTGGGGAGATGTATCAGAAACCTTCCCGTCCAAATGTCACAAAATGGCACCAAGTAAGTTCAGGAGGATTTGCGATTTAAACTAATTATTACTGAGGATATGGATGAGTTTTTGGGAGCACAATAATTGAGATTTGGGTAATTGCAGTTGCATTAGAGAATGAAGAAAAGACTTGAGCGTGTTACCTGCACCCAGAGCACAGGGTCTGCAGTGGGCAGTGACCAGCAGGTGTGTGTTGGTCAGCTGGAGCCCTGGGGGCCACAAAAAGGGGACAAACAGCGATATTTCATTCAGCCGGCAAACCAAAAGAGCCATTTAATACCCCTCCTACAGCCTACTTGTTTTGCTACACCATAAAAAGCTTCAAGAGACATTAATCCCAGCTCATATTGGCAACAAGAATATAACAAGGACATAATTTCATTTCCTGCTGTATGACAAAGTTAAAAAAAACCCCACATCTCAATTTGTCCTTTGAAATTCAAATTAATGGTTCTTGTGAGATGAACACTTCCTGATGCTTTATGATAACTTGGATATGAGTCCAGGCTTTGGAGCTGGCCTTACCTCTACATAATTTCATTTCCTGCTGTATGACAAAGTTAAAAAAACCCCCACATCTCAATTTCTCCTTTGAAATTCAAATTTAATGGTTCTTGTGAGATGAACACTTCCTGATGCTTTATGATAACTTGGATATGAGTCCAGGCTTTGGAGCTGGCCTTACCCCTACAGGGGGACATTCTACCACCCCAAAACTTGCTACACACAGGGACTGTCCTGCTGTGTATCTTTCTACAGGGGGACATTCTACCACCCCAAAACCTACTACACACAGGGACTGTCCTGCTGTGTATCTTGCAGTAAGTTTATTGATTTGTAAAATTCTTCCTTAGCAAAACGGCCAACTAATAACTGTGCGCATCATGCAGGCGGAGGAGGTGCAACGTTTTTTTGACAGTCCTGAGGGTCATCGATCACAGTGGGGAAGAGAATTTCTGCTGCTGTTGTGAATTAAACTGGGTAGCAATTGCTGCCATGGTGCTGAGGGAGTTCAGTCGGCGCAATAAACCAGAGGGATTCTTGTTCTTTGTAGATCAAGAAAAGTTTGATAGTGCTTCCTGGGGGAAATCTAAAGTCATCTTGGAAACAATGTAATAGGGAGCTGGAAAATCCTTATATTCCTCTGTGCTTTAATTTTTAAGCTCTCGACTCTTCAAAAATGGGAGAAAATTCCATGTACAACATCCCTACAGTCGAAATTTTCTGAAAGTGGTCACTTATTTTTAGCTGCACATACCAACTGTTTCTGTTTACTGTACAGCTTTTGTTTTGCTCTGCAGAATATTTATCATTTTCATTCTTGTCCTCCACAATATGTGCTAATTCACTCTATTTCATTCCATCATTTCAAACTGCACTCCAAGTTTGGTGTCCAATGCCCTAATTTCTCCAATCCAAACACTGGCAACTGTGTTTCAATTTGGTCATGCTACTCCAGAGATACACTTAAAAAAATTAAACGTCCAGCTGTCCTTTGCAGTGACAGCTGCCTGAGATGAACTAGCTTGAAATGACAGAGATACAAACCAACAGGAGGATACAAATTACAATATACAAACCACTTTTGTAACCTAATACACGCCGCTAGAGTGAAGCCGTTTTTTCAACATCACTATTTCCAACCACCGTGGTCATGGTTTAGCACACAGAATCGGATGAAGCCGTAACACCTTCACTGTCATGCACAGCAGTTAGAGGTAATTTTTCTCAGACCTGCTTTGGTGTGACGCTATCCCTGAGGTACTCGGCACTGTTGTACTTTCAGAAAACATCTGAAAGCTGCAAGTGCTTACACCTCTCCTTAATACTTCAGTGGGATGCCTAGCGCTGTGGTACTGTTGTGCACCACTTATCTCTCTCACTCACCTGGAATTCAGATTAGAGTTCACAGCGCTATGGTTTTCCTCCTGCGGATGGGCTTTAGTTGCCGTTCTTCCATTGATCCTGCACCCCGTGGCTCCTGTGGCTGCAGAGCAGAGCAGTTGGTGCAGTTCCAGTGACTAATTCCTGCATGGCTTCCCAGAATATCGCAGATGTGTCCATAAGGAACGTGCTTTCAGAAAATGCATGTACGTTGCTAATTCCCTGCAAAGCGTACCTGCACCTCAGAAGCCCTGGTAACACTTGCTCTTACTTTCTGCTACTTACAAATGATGGAGCCACCTGGCTTCTCTCAGATAAGTTCCTTTGCCCTTCCTCTTGTCATCATGACATACTCCTCTTCTGTTCATCAGGTGATGGTATTTCTGTCATGGCTGGGAGGGTGTTGGAATGAGAGACCCAGCAGTGCATAACATCCAGTTGCATTCTGGTCTGGTCTTCATATATTGAAACAGCACAAAGTGTATGGAAATTTTGGTGTGCATTTGGGTTTTGTTTGCTTTGTCGGTGAAACAGCATCTCCCATAACCAGCTCGACAGTGGTTTGGCAAAAGAGAAAAATGGGCTATATGAAAAAAGTCAGTATTGAAAGTGCTTCAGGGTATCCCTAGAAAAATTATTTATTGAAGTCTGAAATAGCTTAGTAAAAAAACAATGAAATTATGGCAGAAAAATTCTTCCTTCTGTGAGTCAGAAATCACTCCAAGCTGTGTGGAGGTTTTACCCTCTGCTTGCCTTGTATTCCACAGATGCCCTGTATTTTCAAGCCGTGTGCCTACAGTGGGTAATTAACTACCAAGGCCTAACCCCCATAGTGGGGAGACACAACAGAGGAAGGAAAAAGCCGCTTGGATTCTCCTTTCTCTAACATTACAGCAGAAGTTCAGGTGTATAAGAGACAATGGAGAAATGCTAACCTGAAGACTAACTGCTACAAATGCACTAACTTATATATCCCTGGAAAAAAAGGAGATGAGAAAGACTGTTTGCATTGCAGCAGTGGCACTGGCTTATTAACAAGTGGCATTAATTAAGATGTCCTGACTGCAGGGAAATCAAGAAGCAGAGATGCACTCTCATCCCTGATGTCTGGCTCATTTTATATCTCCACGAGATTTCCCACTGATGTGTTGGAGAAGAAGACCTCCACCCCGCTCCAAGAGCTTCGTGGTCCTTTCCCCTCCTCCCTTCTTGAATGCTGTCACTCCATGTGTATTCAATGTCATGGAAACACCAGGAGGAAGAAATGCCCAGTCTTAACCACCAGTTTACTGTGATTCAGAACTGGGTATAGGGCTGATTACAGGAGCTTTAAAAATGACCCACAGTTGTAAAGCTCAACATTTATTAATGAGTTGTTTTCTTCAGGGAAGAGAAGAATTGATGCTTGCCCTCAGAAGACACATGAAGAAAACTTGTCCCTCAGGGATGCTGTGAGCACGTGGAAATATTAGCTTCTGAAACCAAGCTGCATGCACTGCATGAGAAGAGGCTGGAGGTGACTGCCTCTCCCCTTCCCAGGAAATGTCACTGCTCTCAATGGCAATTGCAATCTGACAGCTTAAGTGACAAAGAAGTATCCTGTAGCATTTTCACTGTCATTCTTCTGAGTGGAGGGGTCAGGCTGCACACCAAATTGTGTGTTATTCCTTGGTTATCTGCGAGTTCAGTCCTTTACCCTCAGGTCTCTCACAAGCAAGACTTTCTGATGGAGCAATTCACTGTTCCCATCTGCTCCATACACAGAAACACTCACACAACAGCCCACTCGGGACAATTCACTGCAGTTAATTGTTATGATGGGTCCCTCTAAGTCATGTGGGATTGTTTGTAGTGTGTCACTGCATCACTCAAATTATTCAGGGAAAAGAATGACGTGAGGTTTGTATCCCAGTGAATGGCAAATACCGCTATTCTTATGCCAATCTTAGGTTTGGGCTTTGTGTCAGTGACAAGCCTATTTGGTGACAATAAAGGAAGTGGAATGGGAGAAAATGGCCCAAGAGAGTATCTTTGTTTTGTGCCTCTCATTCCAGTCCCCCTGGAATGTGAGGAGTAGCGCTGAACAAAGAGAAAGCTCTTACAGCATTGAAACAGACTGATAAAGCAGCGATGCCTTTGTGATAAGCTGCTTTTCTGTTCATTCGGAAGGTCAGTGGTCCAGTTTTACTCATAGTTTTTAATGTGATAAAGATCAGATGTGCAAAAGCATCCCCGATTTGACTGGGTCTGTGCTCAGTTGGACTAGACAACTAAATTTAGGAGCAACTTGAATCAGCAGGTGATCAACAGCAGTTGTGGGACTTGTTCAAGCAGCCAACTCCAAACTCTCCTCTGTGTGCTTTAGCCAGGAAGGGACCAGCCAGGGAGCTCACCCATGCACTTCCCCAGAGATCTGTCCAGGACTTTGGGAATGGAAATAGTAGCAGAGCTGATGCTGGTTCTTTTTTTCTGTTTTATCCTCTATCTTCTAAAATAAATCCAAAAGTCATCCAAAGCAGAGAAGGAAGTCTACCCTGCCTGTATTTCTGAGTGACTAGCTGAGGACAAAAATTACTTCCTAACTCCTGTTCCTGCTCACAGGTGATGTAACACTTCACCACCTCACTGTCTCACGTTAGTCATCAGAGCTGGCGAGTAAGTGCCCACTGGTTTATCTTAAATACTTGTGCACCCCAGATTTAGCTTCCTTCCACACTGTTTCTGTGTAGTTTACCTGAAGAGCCGTAAAACGCAGAGCCACGCTGCTTTAGTTTTCAATCTGTTGGCAAATTTAATCATCAATGGACAGATTGGCTTTTGAGTACACAAAATAAGATTACAACAGAGAGACCAGTTTTGAACATTCAAATGAAGACAAAGTTAAGTTTGAAACTGGCTCTGCAGCCATCTGGCAGCCCTGAGCTGCCTCAGCTCAGATCCATCCTGCACTGAGGTTACTCAGGAACCTGAGGTTGCTGAAATTGCGGGTCTGCAGAGTCAGCTGCCAGGAGGCTGGGTGTTACACATGGAAATTACCTAATTTCAGTGGGAAGACTGTAGAATAAGAAATTACAGGAGTGGGCTCCTGACACACAGTTTCAAATGAGAAAACAGTAATAGGAAAGGGGGGTGGGAAGTATTAAACACACCCTCCAAGTTAAAAACACATCAGGAAGTAGTGGGAATGCTTCCCTTTATATACCCTCTCTGCTACCAAGTAAATCAACTGCCTATGACAAGGTCATCAGGGAGGCTACTCTATAGGAGAAGACAAGGGCAGATCGCAGCTGATAAGCCTTTTCCAGCTAAGCAGCATTACAAACAGAGCAAAACCTCCTCCGCAAGCATGATTCAGGCTGGTGAGCAGAAATCCCAACTATCTGCTGTCAAAAACTGGGGGTAGCAGTCTCCAGCATCCCAGAAGATACACACTTGCTGTAAGCCAAACAGATGAGGCACATGCAGAAAAATAAAAGCAAAAAGAGAGCGAGCAAGATACAACTTACAGCAATGAGCTGGTAGGAGTTGTTCATCATGGCTATGAGCATGTTCAGCAGCACAACGAGGGAGATGACATTGTAGGTCCCAAACATAGTGGCCCCAACAAATTCTGTGAACTCATGTCTGGCTTTCACGTTGGTGACGTAGAGATTCAGCAGACCGAACACAGACCAGAAGAGTGACTGGAGGGTCTCAAAAAGTCTGCAAGTAAAACCAGATTTTTACTTGGCTACCTGACTCTGAGGAATGGAAAACAATGCCTGGTTCAGGTGGGGAACACATAGACATCAGGAAGGCAATCTGTGCTCCAGCAACAGTGACCCATTTGCCAATGCAGGTGTGAGCTGTGTCCCATCAACAACATTTGCTACCTGTCCCAGAGCCCTGGCCCCATCCTTGTGAGATGCAATGAGCCTGACTGCCCTGAAGAAACCTAAGGTTCCCTTTCCCACTCTATATACATCCAAAGAACAGCCACAATATATTCCCTCTAATTAAAATTGCTATGCTGTGATTTTGCTGTTATCTATAGATATAAACTCTCCTGTTTAATTAGTGCCTGCATCATTAACGTGTCTGCAGACTAAGTGTTCAGGGAACCCATCCCCAAGCACAGCATGACTGTAGTAGTTAAACAGCTCACAACGAGACACAGCGAAGGAGGAGATGTGAGAAATCATGTCCACTTGCACATTTTGCTCTAATATAGGCTGAGAGCTTGCAAATTTTTTGGCTGCAAGTGACCAAGGCCAGTGTGCTAAGACACCATCTGCATGCAATGAATGTCGCCGAAAATGCTGGTCACTACGGCTTGTTTGTGCAGCGGCTCCCACCCACCACTATGCAGTGCCCTCAGCAGCACAATTGGTGCCGCAACAATTGATCAGTAATGACTCAGATGAAAGAGTCATCACATTAATTCAGCTCGAGAGGTTTTCTTCTGATGAAGTCTTCCTTCCACAGATGAACTAGACCTGACCTCGTTGTGCTTTACAGCTGATGAGATCATCCCAGGTCTCTGTTGGCTTCAGCCAGAGACAACTGACCCTTTGCCATCACGGCAAATACATAATCAGCAATCTAAATAATTGCTCTATTTGGGCATCTTTGGTCTGGCTTTCCAAATTATGGCATTTATATAATAAAAATGACATTTATATGCCTGTTTAAGAGTTTCCATTTTGGCTTGAGGTCAGTAGATATTTTCAAATGCTCCTACTATAAAAAATCAATACAAATAATTCAGATACTTTACTTGATATACCTGTTCTTGATATGTCCTATACTTGCTATATACCTATCCTTGATATATCTGTTCTTCTGGCTTCTCTGGGCATCTGTTCCACATGTATCCTTGTGTTTTTAATCAGGACTTAGTTCCTTT
Organism: Mesitornis unicolor; assembly: GCF_000695765.1. Lineage (NCBI taxonomy): Eukaryota > Metazoa > Chordata > Aves > Mesitornithiformes > Mesitornithidae > Mesitornis > Mesitornis unicolor. The sequence goes on from NW_010198443.1 coordinate 32,130, forward strand.
GTATTTTGTGGACGTATCTTATGTTCTTCACTGGCTAAAATTATAAAGACTCTTTAAAGCTAAAATCCTTTCTCCCAAAAGTCAGGCTGTTTGTCAGATTTGTTAAATAATTGAGGTGGTAAAATAAGGATTAACCAAAGCATGCTAAGCATTTCTCTACTAAAAATGGTGGAGCACTAGCTATCTTTTAACTTATTTTAACTGTTAGCAGTAAAAGTACTGATGAGGCGTAGGCACAAGGGAGACAGAGGTTGCTGACAGCGTATATTTTGGATATTAAGCAAACAGACTTCCTCCACCTCTTCCTCTTCTTTGTTTCTCTCTTCTCCATCAGTTGCCAGAACCACAGCGATAATCATATTTTCAATTTGTCTGTCTAAGCAGTAGACACTCTGCTTTCTAAGAGATGAGGCGGCCAAAGCATAAAACCTTAAATTATTCATGACTTCACCTCATTGCTGTCACAAAGGAATATTACTTTTCCATGATCTGTGTTTGTGATGCAGAAAATTTCCTCACCAACAAAATATTAAACCCATCCTTTGGGAGTAATAGGAAATAATGCACCAGTAAATAGGTGTCACATTTTAAACAAGCTGTACAAACACGAGTGGCGTCCTGCTTTTCTTTCCCTTACAAAATTAGATCTTATTGTGTGACTGCCTGGAAATGCTGGTAGGAATCAAAGGGTACTGATTGAAAGCTTTTTACGGTGACTTGAATTCCCTCCAGCCATGCCTGCTCTCCCCAGCCCAACGATATAATTTTAGGTTTTGCCGGTTGCTCGTTCTTAGCCAGTCACCCATGCTGTGCCTCTGCTTGAGGGCCAAATGTCAGCTTGCACCGGGGGTGTTAATAACGACTATTTAAACTTTTAAGAACATGTTAAATAAATTTCTTAAGCAAGTCTCAAAACAAAAAGTAACTGCAGAGCATTCTGTCCCCTGCCAGGAGCCCTCAGTCCTAATGGATCCCCTCCCACTGTGATTCTGTTTTAAACAAACCTCTTCCACAAAGGCTGAGCCCCCTCAATTTCCTTTCTGTGCTCCATTCTCCTTGGCAGGGGGCTTAAACTGAATGTTGGGGTGGGAGAAATTGTGGTCTGTATTTAAGCTGATCTGCACACTTTCTGTTAAGTGGCTCAGTAGCATTTCTAGTTCCCAAGACATTACACCTCCTTACAGATTTGAGGATCTATTTTTCTTTTTTTCCTGCTATCTTTTTCTTTAGTGAAATCCTGCTGTTGTTTTCTCTACTACCCTGCTGACAGTGAAATCTGTAAAACAACTGGTGTGCAATGGAGATGGGTCCAAACCACACTGCAGAATATATCTGTTCACCTGAATACATCTGTTAACCGTAGCTCCAGGGAAAGGCAGGCTCTAGACCTGGACTTTGTGGGTTTGACCCTTACCAAGCTAGAAGTTGTCCCTTAACAAACATTGTGCTTGCCAAACGTTTCTCCCTCTGGCTGATGCATCAATATGGACAGAGATCAAGGAACAGTCTTTGTTATTTAATTCCTCTGCCCAACACATTTCTGGGGCATGCAAAGCAATTAAAACAGAAAAACACTGAAGTCTTTAATTCTGTTGTTCATTAGCACAGTGCAGTTCTATTCACTTCCTCCAGATATAGATGGGTTTAATGAGAAAATTAATCAAGCCGATGGTCTTCCTGCTCTGCAACGGAAGACACAGCACATCTCGTCTACCAGGTCATGATGCTCTGGTGAGGCTGGACCCTATCCCATGAAAATCCCCTGCACCTTTTAAGGAGGGAGCCAACAGAGCAATGTTGGAGCCTCTCTTCTTCCAACCCCATTATGTGGCCTCAGCCATCATCTGCTTCTGATAACAGCGCAAATATGTCACAAATCCTTTCTTAACCTCAATTCTTCAGCTGAGGCAGGGTGGAGAATTATTGGGCATTATGACAAGTTTTATTTAATTTAGCAGAAAGTGGTGGACAACAGTTTTGTTTTGCTTGTTTGCAGGGCGTAGGCCCTTTTCTAGACCATGCTTTATTTATTTCTCTTGCCATTGTGTTTTAAGTACTGTGCGAGCAGCAAGAACAATTGGGTGGGGGCTGATTATTATAATTATTTCCACTATTAGTAATTAAATACATCAGAAAGACAATTCATGTTATTTTTCAGCATGTGCTATCTCTTTCAGCCCTGCCAGCTGTCATCACAGCAATTTCCATGCCAACATCTCAGCAAAGTACCAGCATTTCCAGCAAAAAGGATTTTGCTGCGATTTCAGTCTCCCCCCAGTGCAAGGAAATCAGAGAAACCTGCAACATCATGTATGTATAAAAATGGCCTAGGTGAGATTGTTGTTGCTGTTCTATCACATGATTTATTAATACTTTTTTTTCATCGTTTTATCCTTGTTTTCTACATTTTGTTTAGCTTCCCCTCCTTCTCTCCAGAATCAGACAAAAGAATTATTACAGCAAAAAGATACCTGCTTTCTTAAGCATACTGAAATTGTATGTAGCCATAATAAAATTTGAGTTACGGGATCATGTAGAGAGGCTCTTTGGTCCAGAACTAAAACAACTGTCTCCACTTCCAGTCTTTCTGACAGCAAAGCTCAGCAGAATGTCTGCCTCAGTTAACTCACACCTTCCACAGCCAACCAGCTCACCTGATACTTGCAAATGAATAAATAAAGACATTTTCAGTGCAGTGACAGACTACAGGCAAAGGCAGGCAAGACAGGAGACAGTGGAAGTTGACCTTAAAAGCAGAAAGGAAAGGACGTCTTACGTGGAAAAGGCATTGTTCTGTTTCTCACATCGGATCCCCTTGCAGTTGTTGGGTTCCTCCGAGGCACTGGTCTCGTAATAAAAATAAAGCTGGTTCAGTCCATTGGCGAAAGCCAGAAGCACCAGACAGTAGATAAAAAGGAATTTAAGGATGTCTAGCAGCATGCGTCCCAGAGAAATCTGCAAGGGTCCCAGGTGTGAATTTGCTGTAAACAGGGATATGAGGCGCAAGGAGCTTAAAATGTTGGATATTGCAAAGAGGGCTTCTGCAATGAGAGTCGGGTGCCACATTTCCCACTCCTCCCTTGGACGAGAACCATTATACTGAAAGAAATAAGAAGGGTATAAAAGTGAATTATGTTGTAACTACAGTGAGGCAACTCAAAAAGTCACCCCTGCTAATACTTATTTATGCTTCACATGTAAATAGCAACCAGGTACTGGTGACACAAGTACTTATAAAACCTTAAGTCTCAGCTACTGTCAGACTAACATTCAGGATTCAGGATTGAAGCTGACTTGATCAAGGCAGAGATTTAGGTTTAATGATGCCTTCTTATGAACAATCCTTACTAGATTATGGCCCCTGATATGGATAGTTGTGGGACCAGCTTTTCTTTAGAGGCTTCTGGTATGTTGGCTGTTCTTAGCCTAAATTTAGAAAGCAGGACTTTTGAATTTTGAGTTCACCGTTTGTGGGTTCTTCAGGTCCATGGGTTCATACACAATCTCCTTCTCTTTCAACATTTAAAGGGGCTCAGACTGCCCGTTAGCACGTTTGGGTCGGAAATGTCGAATTACCTTTTATACTATTTCCTCCTAAATGACTGCACATTCAAAACACTGCACGTTCCAGGAAGAATGTGAGGGAGGGAAGAAGGAAAGCAATTAACTATTGAGCATAAAAAGTGGATGCTTTCCTTCCCCAGTAATCTCAAAAAAGTGCCAACAGTCCAAAGCTAAAATGCTTTCTTCATATTAATTTTCTTATTAGTTAATTTGTCATGGCAATTTTAGGAGACTTGCTAAAGCAGAGGTCATAATTACAGCCAAAACACTGGATAAATTTGAGTGCATCAATTATAACGTTAATTTGGTTCATAATGTAACTGTAAAAGCAGAAGCATTTTCTGAGCAAAGTGCAGCCAGATGCAAATACGTAACACAAAAGAGCTGTTGTACAAATTTAACTACTCTGGCATAACTACACTGGCATAGCAGAACAGAGTCAAAGACATTTTCACATCAAGGAATAACTTTCCTTTTAACATTTGTCTCTGCTCATTTAACATGTATTAAAAGGCAAAAATGTACTGAGAATAATGTAGCTAACGGTGCAGCTAGTGTGTTTCGGACTCCTACAATTATTTTTGTACCATTGAAAAGGAAATGCTATCAATATCATACCAACAGATGAGTTTGCAGGGACTTTCTATTTAAATCTGAAGGTCCAATATACAAGCTCACAATTTTTTCAAGGACACAGCTAAAAGGAAGTTGATATTTCAAGTGATTTCTCTGTATGAAGGGGCTCAGACACGATACAAAGGCATTTCAGCATGACCTCTGATCGCCTCTGACATTTCCAAACTGTTCTTTATTCCACGAACATCATGGCCTGAGCCAGTTAACTTGACTTGAAGATGGGTCTTAAAATGTTTACAAACAGGCAGACATGTTAACTTTTTGGCAGTATCCAGCAGTGAGGGCGGATGGTTGTGACCCAAAAGCCTCATGCCCTGCCCAGAGAGATTTGCACAGTGGTTTGCAATTCTCCACATGCTGGCTGGATGCAGCAGCCTGCAGGCTTTCTGCAAGGGTTTAGCATAGGCTGCATGGAAAGGGATGTGAAAAGGTCTTCTCTGTCTCATATCTATTTTTAAAGCAACTTGTTAGGGTCATATTTTGGCCCTTTATAAACTTATGGTATATCCTTTCTTGGAAAATAGTGGTCTCTTCAGAGCAGCCTAGCACATCATAGGTAATGGAGAAACGGAAGATTTCAGAGGTATCTAATGGAGCTGGGGATCTGGGAAGTCTGGAGTTGTTCAGGTTAGGATTCAGAAGGTGAAACACAGCAGAAATATAAACAGAATAATACAAATAAGTTATGTCAGGCAGTCACATTTACCCTTCCTCATTACAAGATAATTCAATGCCACAAGTGAAAACTGTTTGAGAAAGTCTTTTTACCCTATAATTAGCCAGAAGATTTCATTGATATTGAACAATATTAGGGTCAGGTCTTAGAACTAATCAAATCAAGAAAGAAAAAAGTCTCCACGTAAAAACAAGGATGGAAAACATTAGTGTCAGTATGCAATTTATTTTTCTGATATTTGGCAGAAAGCTGAATGTCTGTGTAATCCTTTGAGGTTTTAAGAAGTGTTAGAATATAGTATATTGGCATATATACCACCTTTTTCCAAGTCGAGGCTGTTCTATAAATAACAAAAGCCTTTACAAGTCATGTTGCAAAAGGTTTTGAAGCCATTATCAACGTTATAAATCCTCATGTTTCAGAGCATGCTGCAACCCCTAAGTGACAGAGGTCAGAAGGGAACTTCTGCGAGCCCGCTGTTTCAGAACTACTCCTATTTAAGATTTTATGCACCTCTCAGAATTGCCTGACATTGGTCCTCATCAGGAGACCTCAGATCAGGCAGGTTTAATCCAAGTGGGTCTGATCTCTACTCTAACAGCTATATTCCTGTATTCTTTTGTGTGCTGGCATACAGGTCTTTGTCGTTAGCCTAAGTTTGTGTGGCTCCTACAAAGTACATAAACAAAGCTGTACATCCTTTGTAGATGGAGTTTGGCGATGAGTTTAAATCTCAGTGTGTGGCTATAAATCTGTGGATGCACAGCTCTTCTGGTAGTTTGTGTATGAGAAAGAGAAAGCAAGATTGTTAACATCTTAAGATTTGTTGGTGAATCTTCCGATTTCCAGCATTTTTCTGTATTGCTCACAGTTTAAAGACCAATCTTTCAAGTCTCTAATTTCCTCACTGGTTCTAAATGTTGGGAGAAAAAAAAAGATGTAATCTGTTCCTGCTTTGATGCTGTTACAGAGCTGCCTCTTAGGAGCAGCAACTATCTTAAAGCTTTTCCCTTTGAAAAACCAACTCACTGCTATGCAGCCTTCTGGATTTTAAAAAGTCCCCATAGCAGGACTGCTTGCTAAAGGGTTTTTTATAAACCTTGCCATTTCGGAGTCAGTGAGCTTTGTGAAACTCTCTCCAGTTTTCCCCTCTGCCTGCAGACAGGCTTGGGCAGGACTAAACAAGGTTGCTTTGGGGAAGTCCTCGTCCTGGTTATTAGGAGCTGGGCTAAAATAACCCTTCTATCAGGGCAAACCCAACACAAGAGCACAGCAAAACTAGAAAGTACGTATGTGGCCAAGGAGGAGACTCCAGTTATTTGATATTCACCTGTGTAATTACACTAATGGTAGTGAAGTTACTGCCGATTCCTACCAAGAAAAGAACCAGCCCAAGCACGCAGCTCCAACTGAGGGCAGAGAGAGCCACTGAATAAGGATGTTTGCAGGTGGCCATTTGTGTCTTCTCTGTGTCTTTGAGAGACAGAAGGAAAGTGCTTCAGGCCATCCTCTGGCTTCAAAACATGTGCATAGGCTGACTTGGAGCATCAACAGTTTCTAAATGTGGATGGAGCCTTTGAGGAGGAGCTCTGCTGTGCATTCTCATCACAAATGGAACATGACAGTGAAGAAGCTACAAGGTGCTAAAGATCCAACGTGCTCGTCATTTCCTTGCATATAGTTTAAAACTATACATTGAGGAGGAGATGTGGACTCCTTTATATCGGACAGAAGTCTCCTACCAGCAGGTTTCCTTTTCTTAGTAGACTTTTCACAAACCCCTGGAAAGTACTCTACCAGGGGCTCATGAACTACAGAGTATAAATCTTGGCTGTAGATGTTTTCAGGTAACCCTACTCTTGTCTTTCCTTTACTGGTTTATTTAAAAATCATGTTTTCACTCTGTGTAGCATTGTTGAAAAAGGTCCAGCATCGATATGGGAAATAAAATGTATCTTTGGCAACTGAGTAGCTACAAAATGGGCAGCAAGTGGCGAAACTTCCACCCAATGCCCAGGACAAGAAGGAAAATAATTCTCCAAACAAATTAATAAGCTTTCCTGATGAATTTTCAAAACTGGACTGCTTGAAAAGCAACTTTCTCTTTGACGTGCAATTTTGATTTTGACAGTTTCTACTCTGTGTACTACAGTTCTCACATGCAGGTTACAAATCCTCTCTCCCAAGTTACTGTACCTTGACGTAGGCAACGATTTTAAGGGAAATAGTTGCAAGATAGAGGGAGTTCATTGCAAAATCCATCAGATTCCACCAGTCATGTACGTACTCATTGAATCCACCATCCCACATTTCCTTTATTTCTCCCCAGATAAAACCTGTAGGAAGAAAGAGAGTTCATTGTCATGGTGAGGCATTATTTGCCAGTAAACCACTGTGTATATCTGATACAGATAAGTGTAATACTGCTGATTATGAGGCATTTTACAACTCTGTGGGGAATGCAGCTGACATGAAAAAGACCTAGGTTTCCTATCCAAGGCTCCAGATATACACATAAGGAGACTGCTTGAAACATACGTTAATTATAACGAGTATGAGCGGTTTGGGTCAGATGAAATTTGTTCTACATGAATAAACTATTTAAGCAACTGTATTTGGCACAGTTTCTAATAGATTGTCTGCTCTCATAGAAACTAGCAGTAATTCACTGCTCAGTTGGACAGTGCTGATTTTTTCTGACTTTCTCTGCAGAACGTGCGACACAAGTACCAGCTTCGGTGTGCCAGTACATTTCCTTCCTGACCTGGAAATATCACACCAAAGCAGGAAGGAGTGGATTAATTCTCTCTGCACAGTCACTGTATTTATTCATCTTGCTGCACAAAAAGCCCATAGGGACTAGCTGGGGAAAGAAAAGGTAGGACTCAGCATGAAAAAAGGCACTGCAGCCTGGCGTTGCATCTCTCAGCAGTGACTCACCTAATGTCAAATCTGGCTATGGGTTTTGCGAGGTGAGTATTTGTTCCCGAGGATATGGCCAGAGCCCATCATCTCAACTCCAAAATGCCTTTTGGTAATAATTTTTGGCACTTGCTAACCTCCATTATACTTCCTTGCAGCTGGAGGGGTGCAAGGCAGCTTCTGAAGTTCCTTACCAGCCTGCTAAACCTGGCATGCAATTCTAAGTAACTTTTATGTCCTTTATTGTAGAACTGTGTAAGTATTTTTGAAAGCCAAAGTCCCATTAAAAAGCAAATGGCAGCTAGACTCCTTCACCACCTACACGCTTCCGAGAATGTCTTCAGAGCCCCCAGATATTTTGAATAGGCCAGTTTACAACATTATCCTTGAACGAAGACCTGAAACATGTGTGCAAAGAAAAACAAACCAACAAAATACACCTCCAGGTACATTACCAGTACAGTTACCCAAACTGCTACCCATTCCTAACCACGGGATACTGCAGTGGTCACTGAAATGCTACTTGCAGCTCAAGTTTTAGGACCTGAAAGTTCAAGCTGAAGAGCAGATCATGTTGAAATGAACTGTTGCAATCACCCAAATATCAATCTTAACTCTTCAGCTGCCAGCCTGAGCAGGTCAATGGTCAGGCAAGCATAATGTCAAGGCCAATAAGGTAATTTTATTACAGCTGCCTCCAAATCTTTGCATGCACACAAAACCACAAAATAAATCAACGGAGAGGAGCCTGTTGAAGAACTCATACACTGTATTTATAGTGAGTTATCGTTGCTGGTTACTATAGTTACAGCAATGCTGTGTGTGCCTGTTCTCTTTCTCTTTTTATAGTGGAAGATATTTCTTAAATAATAACCTTTAATCTGGTGAAACTGTTCTAATTTCTCTATTTAATAAACAGTCCCACAATATCCCTGTTTATCTGAAACAAAGGAACTCGAGAAGACAGCTGTAAGAGGTGATTTTGAAAGGATTTTTAAAATGGATTATCCTTCTTTCATCTGCAAATCAGTTTTGCTGAAATGCCTACTATTTCCCTCAATTTTAACCATGAAGTTAAAGTGAAGAGATCACCTAAGCTCAGAAAAGACATTTAACCTTCTCAGCTTATTCTGAAGTTTCTACCAACACATACATTTCAATGCCAAAAATGCCAGAAGATAACGAGGTTTGAGTTACCAATTGTAAGTTGTCGTAGAGCTATGCAAGGAGCAAAGTGCCCTGGGTCACAATGGAAAGTGATTTGTCAATATGTTTGCAACTCTTAGTTTCTTTCAACATTTTTTATCAGTATTTTTAGGTTTGGCACAGGGAACAGCCAGGTTCATTCAGCACAGAACAAGCCTGATTCAGAGCCACCACAGAAACAAGGAGCTGGGGCCCAGTGAACACAGACACCACCTGTCTTTTCACCGTTGTGGTTGCCCAAGCCAGACCAGAATAAGAGCTTCACATTTAACTTTCTGATAATAAACACTGCCTCCTTCTCCTGCTTATGCTAGAGCTCTCGATATTGATTTAGTCAGTGTTTATCAGCACAGAGTAAGATTTATCTTCCCTTTTCTGCCTTACTTTGGGCTATCTGGGAGTCTGGGAGCACAGGAATAAACAGGTCTGGTACCTGCACACTGATCAGTGAGAAGGCGACAGAAAACACAGGCTCTGAGCGCTGCCTCCTGCCACATACCAGCCAGCAGAGCTAAGCCAGCATGTGAAGTGACACTATTTGTCACTAGCATGACCCAGAAGCTAATTCCTAACCCACTCCTCACACAGAGCATGGAGGAAGCAGGGAGAAAGCCGTGTCTGCTGCAGCTTACTCAGGGTCATGTCTAAGGGCATGTCAGATGGCAATATGAACAGCAGAAAAGCCCTAGGCCAACAGAATCTGTTGTTCCAGAAGGAGCCCAGCTGTTTTATGCAGTTACTGAAGCCAGCTGCCAAATCTCTTTACATGCAGATGGTGCTGAGATCAGAAATAAGTCTGCCATGGGTGCGAGTCAGGTGTCCGCGGCTCAGGCATTTTTGTGTTTCTGCTTTACCTAGAACCCAGGGCAGGATCATCCACTCCACGATGGTGGGAGGTGGCCCCTGCATGTGAAGGTCAGTCCTGACGATGTGCTGCGACGCCAGCAGGAGCATGAAGAGGAAGGTTAGGTAAGAGCCGGTGTGGCAGATAAACTTTATAAATGGCTTTTTAATGAACAGTCCCAGCCTGCTTTTCGGTGCAATCAGGTATGCCACGGATAGCACAGGAAATAGCAGTCCAATGGTGACACAGGTCAAGAGTTTTACTGCCCAATGTTTCCGCCTCCATCCTGGAAAACCATCATACCAAAGTGTTGCTAGTAGCTGCTGGCAGTTTGGCTGAGCAACAAACTGAGAAGGAAAAAAAAGGAAAGATTATTATTGACTGGTACTTCATGTGCACTCCCCCTCACATATGTGTCAGAGCCCACACAGACCCTTATATTAAGTTTGGGCTGGCTATGGGGTGGAAAAGTGTATTTTGGAGATGAGGGGAAGAAAGGAGGGAGATTTCGCTCCTGTTTTTCTACATAGGATTTCAGTTCTCTGAGGTTTTTTCTATCTGAAGCATCCGTATGTAGATCAGTCACTCACCACACATGAAGCCTTGTGCGAAAGTGATACAACGAAAACTACTACGAGCTTTTTCCCTTTCCATGTGTTTCTGTTTCAGCATATTCTTTTTCAGAGTGTTTCATGTTTCAACTGGCTCAAACAAATCCCTGTCAGCATCTTTAAGAAGTGACTAAAAGATGTGACAGGAGGGAAAAGGTGTAAAGCTCTAAGTGTTTGTGAGAGAGGCAGAGTGAACGTCTCCAGTGTGAAGTGTGTGGGGTGCAGCACGTAGTTAATGTATAGCATATGTGTGTGTGGGCTGGCCTGGCCATCAGACAGCACGCGGTAATGTGAAGGTCAGCCAGGTGGTATCTGTTAGGAAGTGGGATGGCACATTTGTAAATGTGCCTTGCTGTTAAGGAAGAGAGCAGTTGTAACATGGAAGAGATTAAGCAGAGGTAAAAAGAAACCTTTGATCACAGTACCAAAAGAGAAACTGTAAAGTTAACTTTCACTTTGTAAAAAATAGCATTATGATGGTTATTTATTGCATCTCAGTGACTCCACACCAGACATGCTCAGGTTGCAGCTACTTCAGGCTGTTCTAATACCTGACAGCCCTCGGAATTTCACACTCAAGCCAAAATATCTCTGGTCTATGCCATAAGACTTTGTGTTCCTGATAATACCTGGACAGCCACAGAGGTTTTGAAAACTTTTCACACCCATAGCTAATTAGAGATGTTGGCAAGACCAAAACAACTGTGTTTTTCTTTACATATATGATTTCTAATCCGTCTTAATGAAGTTATATATCTGATCTCCTAAATTCAAATTTCTCACTGGGCTCTGCAAGCTGAAAAGAAAATCTCACCTACTGTTCTGAGGATGCTTGTAATACTTATTTTGCTGTAATTATATCAGAAAAAGTGCCCCAGCATGGATACAGTTATTGATAAACATGCTCCTGTAGCAATATAATTTCATCTATGATCACAGCTATGTCAGGAAGAGTCACTCTTTGCATGGACACAATCATACGAGCAGCATTTATCTGACAGACAAAACCTCTGATAAAGCCGACTCAAAGCGGTGAGTAACCTGAAGATGACAGTGCTGTTTCTTACACTTGGCTCATCGATATATAAAAGGGGTTTCTGGGAGGGATGTAGTGCCACCATGCAGGAAGGATTTTATCAGGCAAAGCACTCTTTCACCACTGCAATTTAATCCAGTTCTTGAACGACTATGCCACCGTAACAAAGGGACCGGTTCTGAATACAAGTTACTGTTTTGCCACCCCTAGTTGTGAATATATTTTACATGCTGTAACAGGCTGTTTATATCAGAATTAGACCATTTTTGGACTGGGTAGTTCAAATATATGGACGAAACAAAATTAGTAATGAAAACACGATCTCCAAGAGGAATATCTGGCATTTATGAAGCTGGATGTTTATGTGTTATTACTATAATAAACAGGACTGCTGCATTTAACATACAAGTGACACCGTGCTCCAGAGGGCATCAGAAAACAAAATCAGAAACTCATTTGATTTGTAATCAACCTACACATGCACACAGCAGAAACTGGACACCAGTTGATGTGGTGAGAATCTCCAGAAAAGGCCAAGACCTGTTCCCTGTAACAATGAGAAAATGTTACTGTAAAATTCTAAGTCTGAGGACAGTGGGGAAAGAAAAAATACTACAGAAACTGAAAAAACATCAAGCATTGCTTGTCATTTGCTTGGGTTTTAATCTGTGATTTCAGAAGGGTCAGCGTGTTATGTCTAAAAGCTGGAAGAAACAGAAGGTTACGCTGCTGTATTTTCTCATTTAAGATCACAAACAGGAGCTGTGACCGGATGCGTTCTGCAGTAATTTACATGGTAACAGATACTGCTGTTTCTCAGAGATGAGAACAACTTTTTTTTCTTTTTTTTGAGGGGGATAATGTATAAACACATTTTCTCTTTATCACATATGATAGAAAGCTCTAAGGGGAGAATAAAACTGTTTTTCCCTTGAGTCAAAGTCAGAGTCACTTGAGAAATCAAATGACTTCATGTTCTTCTGGTTGCTGTGCAACTTGCAAGCATCTTAAAAGCGCCTCTTCTCCGCCTAATAGCTCATTTCTAAAATCTGTTTTCTGTGTTGTATCTAATGTTAGTTCTTCAAATGGAGAGAAATTCACACATCATGAAAGAGCAGCTTTAAAGACCAGCTTGGCAAAAGAGAATGGAAACGGAAAAAGCCGTTAGATTTTCCAATCAAGCCCATTGCAACCTCACTGAAAAAGGCCTAAGGGAAATTTAAGCACACCACAGAAAGAAACTCTCCTTAATGTCTGAAACCATCAAATGCCATCTTTATTACGGGTAAGGCTAAGCACTTACTGATGTAGACTTTTCCTAACTCGTATTAGTCCAATTTATTAATCACAGATTTAAAATCAGTAAATACTGCAGCTTAGATCTCAAGTGGTGCAAGGACTACAGCTGACTGAAAAACAAAATTTACACTATACAGAAACACTGGAATTCTGAATTATAACAAAGAAGTCAACTAAGCCCTGGTGGGCTGTCTAAAAAACCAATTGCTTTACAGTAAGTTTGTGTTAACTTGTAAGAATCCAGAAATCAGCTATTTCCCTACGTAGTCCTGTGAATGCTGGCCTCATCTTTGTTTCTAGGTGTTGTTACCTAGTCTAAACCATCAAATTCATTGACTAAACCATTGAATGCTCAAGTCATTAAAGACTGTCTAGGATTCATACTGCAAAATCAATGAACATAAAATATAAAACCAAGAAAAAGCTCAGCTTTAGTCCTCTTAGGTGTGAAGTAGTCTGGAACTGTAATAATGCTGTGGAACTTTTGTGATCATCCGTAATTTCAAATTTATTCATAAAGTTAAGGAAACAATATTATTTCTACTTTGCAAATAAAACTGTGATCTGGAAAAGCAAACTGACTTCTCCAACACTACTTATGCCAAGACCTTTCCTGAGTACAAGTTCAATTTCCATGTAAGTAGGGTCCCAAATATGTTTTTTCACCTTTTTGCAAAGCCTTTCATTTGTCATAGATAGAAACAGTGCATGTTTATATTACAGTCTTGTATCATTTCACATGACCATGTGACAGGATTTGGTATCGGTTACAATTTCTGCACGATGAAAAGGAGAGATCGTGATAATTTAATAAGTGCACATTGTCCCAGGTTTGTACATGTCCGGAATCAGAGGCAGAGGTGCTGTAGCAGAAGCTCTGTATTTGTTTAAGATGAACAGATGACTCGCAAACAGTGAAATTTCTCCAATATATAAGCACAGTATCGAGCATTGTGTTTCAAGGATTGTTGCATTATAGGAGCCTCCACTCTATGACAAATGGCAGCACAAGACATCATCCCACAGATGTGATCGAGAATGCTCTGACAGTCGCATTAATGAAAATAAATGCTGCCAAAAGGTGGCATCTATATTCAGTTCAGCTAATGTACGAAGTATTCAATGCTACGAAGCCTGTGGTAGTGCTGGCATTGTCCCTACCTGTAGACAAAGCCTGTAGATGCATTTCAGGGGCAGGTGATCCAGAGAGCAAGCTCCTTCTTCATTACCCATTGAGCAGAACCTGTCCCTACCTGAAGACACAGTTCACTTAATGCCTAGGAGATAATATGCAACACAGAGTACCTTCTTCTGAGGACACCACCACCGTGTCACCAGTGGGCAAGATGCTCAGCCTCCTGGCTTCTGAAAATGAGGACAGGCATCTCTGCCTTTCCAAGAAGTGAGATCAGCAAATTCAGTCACGGTTGGGAAGCACTTTGAGGGTAGAGGCTACTGCAATACAAAGTCTTTTATGTTCTCTCTTTCTTCCTTCATTCTTGCCAGGGTCTTTGTGTAACATTTGGCTTGCAGCTGGATCGTGCTATTAGAGAATTTCATTTTCAATATTCATCATCCTGTCACCTGATCCTCTACCAAGTGGAAAATTTTGAAGAGGAAAAAAAGAAGCTGTTTGGATGGAGTGTCTTTTTCTTAATATCTCATCTTTACTGATATTTTTATGTCACCTAAATTCTACTTCTCAGGAAATAAATGCTTTCTGCATGTTGTGCCATTAATATAAATATCAAACACAGAAATTATGTTCCACCCCCCCTCCCCTTATCTATGGGGAAATCCCTTATCTCTCACAGTCATAAGTAATTTAGGATCAGACACAGATGGGCTGAGATGTGAATGCCTCGGGGAGCAACTGAAATAGCTCCCTGATAGACATCAGAGGGGCTGAGCACAGTAGCTCTCAGCATTTTTTCTGATTATCGTGAAGGCTGCCAACAGGCTCTTGTGTTTGGAGTTTGTTGGATTTCTTTTCTGTACTCTTGCTGAGGATGGTGATAGCGAATGCTCTTCATAGATGAATAAGCACTAATTTGTAACTGCAGCGCCCTGTGTTAATAAGCAGGACCGAGTTCTTCTATCAGTCGGCTACATCAGCTCCCAATGAGGTTACCACTGAGAGCCAAATGTGGCATGGGAGCCATGAAATTCACTTTAGTTCCCCTGTCTGACACCAATTTCAATACGTTAGATCTCCCCAACAGCGCTGCATCCCACAGCATCTAAAACATGGCAGCTGAATACTTGCAAGGTTACTCTGTTTGAGAATATTATTATATGCTGCTCCCCTCTACAATTAAAGCTACTTTGACTTTGGAAAGGCAGATTTCCATATGAACCCAGCTAGATTTTGCAGTCTGTGTGACAATGAGGCAACTGCAGTGTCTGATATAGGAGCATAAGTATATAGTTTAGCTAGGTTTGTAAAGAACATAGATTTCCTGCGAATCCTATCATGTAAAGGATAAATGCCATTGCCTTTCTCCACTAGCACAAATCCCTGTCCCATCCTGCAGAGCTTCTGCTTTGTGCACTCTGCCTGCATGTCCTACTGAGGAAGAAAGGAAGTGCGGCTGTTGTATCAGTTTGGTTGCTCTTAAAGGAAATTCCAGTGGGCAATACTCAAAGAGCTGCATTTCTAAATTAGTCCAAGACAGAAGAGAGAAACTATCTGTGGCCTAATTTGATGCCTGCTGCAGAGAGCCAGTAAGCCCTATGAGACCAGATATTCTACATAAGAAATAGCAGCCTCCTCAAGTTTGCAGAGTTGCAAACAGTGAGATGAATAAGAAAATCCTCTTTGTAGCGCATTTCTTTTTAAAGTTCAACGTTGTTAATGGCTGCAAAGTTATTTACATTCTGCTGCTGAGGTGTGAGCTGCAGAGGGTAAACACCTAATGGCTAAATAATAGGGGTCCCACATATTCTAGGACAAAGGAGGCAGCTTGCAAATCCTGGGTACCTACCTACCCATGGAAGAATCAATTAATATAGTATTTAAGCTTGAACTTAAATCTGTCTCTGCTCAGAGCACTTAAACGTGTGTTTAGCTATAGGTTTGTATTTATGGCCCGTGTCAGCAGGATTTAAGTGCAAGCATAAATTCTGCATTGAATAAAGCCAAGCTGCTGAGCAGTGGTTCTGGAGGCCAACCTCTGTGAGCAGACACCCCACCAGAGCATGGCACCTCTGGGCCAGACCCCGAGCAAAAGTGCAGGTGTGAGCAAAACTTTCAGCATTTATTTGAGCAGACTGCAGTTGATAAATAAATTCCCGTAGGATGTATTTCAGCAAACATTCCTGAGTAGGTACAGACTGGACTTACAAAGGCAGTGCTGCAGGACTGAATCTGAGTGATGTAACTAAGAGAGAACCAGTTAATTTACCACACACTAACTGGTTTCCAAGAGCTGAACAGGGAATATGGGACATATCCTACAGAAACCCTG
Source organism: Mesitornis unicolor (assembly GCF_000695765.1). NCBI lineage: Eukaryota > Metazoa > Chordata > Aves > Mesitornithiformes > Mesitornithidae > Mesitornis > Mesitornis unicolor. The sequence goes on from NW_010198443.1 coordinate 48,391, forward strand.
AAAAAACACTCAGGCTAAAAACTGTTTAGAGATGAATCTTGCAGTTTCCTCAAGTCCTCTTGCAGGCAGCACTTCAAGAGTTACAGATCTTGCAAACGAATACTGGGAGCTCTCACAGGTTTTAGCTGAAGTGGAGCAGATATTGACTTTTAAGTAAAAGGCTGGGTTTATTCTCCCTAGTGAATTTCTAACATTTACATTAAATAAGTGATAAGTAAAGCCAACATGAGAATTTTAAAAGTCATTCACAAGTATTTTTAAATACATACCTACTTTACCCTATTAGTGTTAATAAAAAGTCCTAAAAATATTTTTCATTTGCTGCCTTTCTGACCTGAAAAATATCTATGCTGAAACTATTTATTTTGGTTTCTTTTTTCTATTTCTACCTCACCTTCTACTGAACGAGTAAATTTAGCCCAGTATCCAGGAAAGAACAGACCAGCATACGATAAACACTTCTCACATTCTGGGGAACCTCGAAAGGTTACCTCTGCCTCTGAGTAATATCACCATTGTAGGGTGAGGAGGACAAATGCTTTGCTGAAGGATGTTTACTCAACCAGTTGGGGTTTGCAGTGAAAGGATAAGAACCCAAAACCTGCAGTTACAGCTTTTAAATGCCATTCTGCACAAGATCTCGGTTGGGGGCGGGGCAGGAAGTGTTCTGCTTAACCCATCTATACCACTTTTCTTGGAGAGAAGAACTGTGAGGTAATGGTGTTCTCAATGATGAGACATCTAAATGGCTCATCTGGATGATGATGGATCTTATGTACGCATAAGAGGTGTAGGGGAAATGCAATCTCTGTTCTTTTATCTATAGTTTCATAATGGTCTTCACTAAGTGACAGAAGTAAAGCTGAGATTCACAGGAATCTGATAAATCACAGTGAGCACTTCTACATCCAAAAGGGAGAATCCATAGCACTATTTTTCCACAGAGTTTATTCTTTCAGGGTATTATTCAAAGTGAAGTATGAAATAACATGATGTACTCTTCACTGCTGATGTAAAGCTGACTCTGAAAGGCACACTAGACCTTCAAACGTGGCAAGACTGAGCACTTGGCTTATACAACACACAAGGCGTCACTTCTTTCCAGTTTCTGTTGTCTACAGAGAGCAAATCAATCACGTCCTGTACTTTAACTTTGGCTTCCCAAGACTCGCCTCTTGCTGGCAAGAAGACTGATGGGATACATGAAGTTAAGGGAACCGACAAATTCACTAAATCATCCTTGAATGTTCTTGAAACAGTGGCAATCCCTTTAGCTTTCAACATATTTCTTGTCTTTGTCCAAGAGATCATTTAAGTCAGAGGAACAAGGCACCACAAATGACTTAAAGAATGATCCAGGCAGTGCCTGCGACACATTACACTAACACAAGCAGAGTCCTTGTCCTTGACTGACAAACCGGTCTTATGCTGTTTTTTCAAATTTGTGGATGGCAAGATTAGTCAGAGATGATTTTGCTGTCAAGAGATAGTCTTCTGCAGTTCTGTTCTGTGACAGCTGCAATATGTGGCTAACCTTCATCAAGTTGGAACATTTTGTTGTTACGTGAATAATATACCAAATAATGCTGTTTCCTCAAATAAACATTCAAGTCGTCTTTGACAAACTGATGAAGCATCAGTTCTCTGAATATTTCTTCCTCTTTTCTTCTTTTTCTTCTTCTTCTTCTTCTTCTTCTGCTGCTGCTGCTGCTGCTGCTGCTGTTGGAAAATGAAAGGTGACATTTGGACATTCGCTGCTTTAGAAACCCCTAAACATACATTTGGGTTTGTGATGGAGGACAGATCTGGAAGTAGCATAACCACACCACGCTCACCATCTATTATAATATCATAAGGGATATGGAAGTTCCAAGTCACTAGAAAGGAAAAAAGCCTCCACAAGGAGCAGCTCTGCTTCCCCCATCCAGTCCCAATAAAGATCTTTTCATGACATGGTATGATTTCATTCTAGAAACCTGAAAGTAAAAGTCTGCTTATTAATCTTCTGAGTTGTGCAGGCTCACTGAAAAGCGAACTTTTTATTGTGCCTTTAAAGAGCACAGTACAAATATTCAGCCCTGTATCATCTTACCTCCAGGCACTATGGCAAGAAAACAGACAAAACCACAGGAGAGTAACTTAGTGCTGCCTGCAAGCAAAGCAAGATCTGTGGCTCTCCATCAAGACACCTGAATGGCTTTCAAAACAGGTAAACAAGGTGCAGCAGATGAGCTTTGATTTTCACAGACCTCACATTTCATTTTCTTTATGCATCTTTGATATTTTTAAAAGCTCTTTTTATACACTGACTGAAGCGCCCTTAGAAATTTGCCAGGTTTATGCATCCTCCCCGGAGAATGATGCTGTGCTTCTAACTGCAGCCACTGCAGTTGTCGAGAGTCAAGACACAGCTGAAAAATATGGGGCATGGCAGGAATGATTATTCATTCCCTCCAGTACTGGATCTCAGGAGGTACTTTTCTATGCAAATGTCTTGGGAAAAAAAAAGAGAACTAAAACTTTTCAAGCTTCATCCTGAAGAGCAAACAGCAAAGAGCACTCTTTTGAAATTAGAAAAGCAAACAATTCTACTTCTCTCCTTTCCTGTCATTGTTTTAGAGTACAGAGAGTAAGAGGTTAAGGCTTCTGAGAGGGAATTTCATGCACTCCTTTGATCTAATTCAGTGGAAGTGCTAGGCAATACAGTCATAAGTAAAATACATCTTTTTCTGAGTGCCTTGCATCGTGTGTGTTTCTTACAGACAAACTCAACCTGCACAGCCATCTGCAACTATCAGTACCAGAAAAATACAAAGCACTAAAACCCCACTACTGTGATGTTTCTCTTCATTCTGAAGATGTGAATGAGCTGTGGTGGAGAGCACGAAAGCAGGAATAGGCTGAATGCGTATTGCTATTCTTGTGGCTTAGCAGAATGTTATATACAAGGAGAAATCTGCTCCAATAGACCTGATTCACTGCTATGCTATGGTTGCTTTACATCATTTTGACAATGAAAAAAACCTTAAAGGACATAAAAATTGTATTTGCATTCAGCCTGTGCTCTGATTCTCTAATACAGCAATGGTACACCTGTTCATACAACTGTGCTTTATGTGACTGGCCACATCCTAAGAGATGACTTTTCTCCATGTTTTCTTAGAAATGCAAACAAATTAACAAATGTGGAGCTAATTTGGTACCAGAACAGCGTAGTGAAGATTGATCTTCAAGAGCTGAGTTGTGCCTTTTCCTATTAAGTCTTCAGCACCTTTCTCCTTCCAGAATTAGTCATGAATAAAAGAATTTGAAAAGTAATAATATGAAGACAAATGCCATACACTACAGAGAATTTATGGACAGCCTACTTATCTCTTAGACCATGAATTCCCGTGACCCTACAAAAATAATTTCTTTTGAAAGTGGACTTGGAGAAAGCTGATGTGTCTGTGCTGGATCTAACTCGTCGTGTTTCACAGTGCACTAAAGCTGCCCTCATTTTTTTCAAATATTTTGTGACTGCCGTGCAAACAGTGATCACCACTATTAAATCCTCTCTATCTTCCAAAGAAATAAGCAGGAGTCTTTTGTAATTTGAAAATGAGGACACAACCAGTCAATACTTAAGATGAGACGGAGAGGGAGCTTGTGAACATTGCACAGCTTGGTTTTAACATTTACTACCATAAAATATACTCCAAAGCTACCTCAGGGCACATTTTAATCTTTCTTGTGTAATTGAAATTTTTCCTTCTGCATAAACAGTAATTTACTTTCTAGGATATATGGGCTTATTAAAAACAAACATGAAAAGCAAGAAATATCTTCTCCATTGTTTTGGCCCTCCTCCAAAGGAAATAGGTCTTCTTCCTCATGAGCGACACAATTTCCAGTTTATAACATACTAAACACATGTAATGACTGGGAGAAATGAAAAACTTTTACCTCCCAGGAGGTAGAACAGGAGCTTTTTCTACCCTTGTAAAGACAAAACCAGTGTCTGTGTCATGAGGCAGAAATGCAGTGGGATTTACCTCAGATATGAACCGAGGAGGAGCCTTTGGGATGAGGCTGGGATTCCTCTGGAGGAAGGGCTGACCTGAAGAGGTTCCCCCCATCACAAGGACGATTGAGGCAATCAGGCCAGATCCAAAGATAAAGTTGTGCATACCATGAGGATGCTGACTGGATTCAGTGTGGAGAGCAGGGATTTGTGTCTGTGGCAGGGCTGATATTGCTAATTTTGCTAAAAAATTAAGTTTGGTAGAACTTAACATGAAAGATCACATTTTTCTCCTGTAGCTAGGTGCCAAAATATGCAGCTCATTCAGCAGTGGAATTTCAAAATGCCTCAGCAAGATAAGTGTCTAATCTCCAACAGGATTTTGGCACTTAATCAGATTATACTCTGTTTAAAAACTTATTACCCACTTACCTGCATATTTAGCAGCCTAACTAGCTTTAAACAGCTTTCCTCCAAGGGCCCAATTTGGAGCAAGAACTGCCCATAGATGTCCAGCTTTTCCCATTGGGAATTTTTTTCAGTTCCCTACATTCACTGCTGGAGATCATCAATCTGCACTAGAAATTTGAATCCTGTTACTTTTCTGTTCCTGGAACAAACCGGCTCCTACTCTTCAATATGGAAGTGCAACGGGAGAAAAAAAGGCATGGTGGGTTCATCTGAAATGGCTTGGAGAGAAGGACACTGAATACTTCACTGTATCTGGTGAAGAGTACTCTTGAGCTCCCAGATCACTTATGCTGGTACAAAGAAACAGTAACTTTAAGATCTACTCCCTACCCAAAACACACTGTACTGCCCATCCATCCAAAGGCAACGATCTCTTTATCAACTCCCTCTTAACAACTTCTCTAGAAAGAATCTTGGAGTTGAACGTATCTGCCCCATTAAGCTGATACGAAATAATTTCATATTTGGGGGGAAATCTTGAGGTTTATTTCATTCAAAAAGAAAAAAGCTGTAGGAAATTTGTCCAGTAATTAATCTAGAATCAATGCAGGATTATGCATTCTTTATGCCAAATATGAAGAACTAACAACTGCAGTAACAATTTACAGCCCCAGAAAATAACTAAGGTCCACTGTGGATTTTTGTCTTAGACTACTAAAGATCTGACTTATAACTTTGTCAATGCTAAAATATGGAAAGCTTCTCAATCCAATCCCATTTAACGCTAAGACATAAAAAGCTTCAGCGGAACAAGATGATCTACTGTTTAAAAGTCTGCTGTTTCTCTCTGCAGAACTGTCTTTCACAAAACCAAACTTGTTTCTGTTTTCCTTCTTGTCCTCACAGAAATTCTCTGTCTGATACTTTTCAATCCTGATTAAAAGGCATTTCTCAGTGTCTCCCTATCAAATATTCCTACTGATTTGTTTCAGAAGCTGGCAGTGATGTTTGTATCTTGCTTGGTGTTTTGTTTTGGAACTGGTTAGAAAACCACAGCAATATTTTGTTATATTACAAACACCATCCTGCAGGATGCATCCAGGTAGGATGAGGAGGTTCCTTAGTGCTGGTTTCCCAAACTCGTTCATTCTGTCCCTGCCCACCAATATCCTACCTGGAAACAGCAGTGCCTTTAGCTGGCAACACAGAGCATATTTGCTATCATTTATGTGCTGGAACTGTCATGAGTATGTCACAAAAACATGGAATTTGTCCATATGCTTGGAATTCAGTCAAATATGGGTAATAAAAGAGGTTAAAACTGTCAAGCAAGCATGCAAAGATGATAAATCTGTTAATTTAAAATAAAAGAGCTTCAGACCTGTTCAGTGCTACATTTCGAATACAGTGAACACCTTCAGACTTGCAGTTTCTTACTGGGAACACAAGACAAAGGGAGCCACAGATTTATGCTTGGATGTCACCAGTGAGCCTGAACTGTGACAAGACATGGAAATCAGCAGTGATCTACACCCAGCAGTGCCAGCCATGTCCTAGCTGCTGAAGGGTGTCTGTGGGCACAGCGCCTGTGGCTACCAGGCCAGTATAAAGAAAGATGTAGAGCCTCTGGCCTTTCTTAGATTCGAGGAACATTTGACCTGATATTACTCTTCTCCAGACTGATTCTTCACTACCTTCGTGGCCCTAAAGCACTTACGGTGCTACCTAACCCTGTCAGCAAGACTGAAGACATGAGATGAAGCCAGCGAAAGGCTGACACTGCACTGGAGTAGCCCAGTAAGGCCAGTAAGTGACCACATACTAGATCCCAGAAAGCTTGAGGCTTCAGCTCCAGCTTGGTGCGTCAAGGGGCCAGTACTCAGGAGGTGTAACAGGTGCAAGGGATGAAAGGAAAAGCTCCATCTTTCACTTCTTGGCTACTGTACCTTGGATGGCATGAGCAGCCATTAAGGGAGGTGGGATGTATCACATCAGGCTGTCCTCATCTGGGTCAAGGCATTAAAAAAAGCATCAAATGCAGAGAAGACAGTGAAAAGAGTAATGTGGCAGGCTTTTCTGCCACTCCTGTCACCCTCTGGACACAGAAGAATGTAATAGATGTTGCAACTCAGTTCCTCAACCAAGCAAGCTAAATTCCTCCTTCAGATATCCTGGAATATCACTGGCCAACAGTAATATATCATCTGCTAAATTCTGTCCAAGTTTGGAAGGAGAAAGAAAATCCAGAGCCAACTAATGAAACTACTGTCAGCATTCTCCTTGGGGTCACGGCCTTTATTGAACCAACTTATAAATCTCTGGAGTTGCAGTGCTTCTGAAAGGCTCTGTGCCCTTTAGCTGAAGTATGTCTTTCCTTCCTGGTACTGTAGGCAGGAATTTGAATTTCTGGGAATTGCTTCTCAGTTCCTAAAACACGGATGAATCAAGGAGCAAGAATTCACCTGAGGTGTTTCAGGTGTGAAGAAGTATTCGCATGACGTGATTCACCTCTTAGCACCACATCAGCATTCTCGCCTACCAAAACTGCTGGTAACGTGGAGACCTGGGACAGTGAGAGTGCTTCTGATCTCTCCTGCTCTCTTTTGCTGCTGTCGTTTCTCTGGCCCTTATGTATTGAATGGGTGCAAGGAAGTGTTTGGTGGCAGGAGTGAATTGTGTATTATTTCCTGCAGTCAAGGCCTTCATGAGCCAGGAAACCGCTTCTAGCTTTTGGTTCCTGTAAAAAAAGCAGCTACTGGGAAAAGCTTTTGGAGCTAGCAAACCTGGAAATCATTTTACCAAATACATCAAGCCTTCACACACCTTTGCATTTAGATGACTTACCTCTTTCTGGTGATACTTTATTGCTACCTTTAGCTTTGCCAAATCATGACATTTCTGGGGATCCAGCTCTTCACTTTGATCATCTCTGTGATTAAGAATGATCTCCAGTTCTCGGGAACTCCGTGCTTGATCCAAAAGATCCTTAGCAAAACGCTTGCACTGCTGTGAAAGCTCTTCATATTCAGCCTTGAACTCATTTTCCACCTTGCTGAGCTCCTTCAGCTCCCAGCCCAGTCGAAAGGCCGTTAAGATGGGGTCCTCACTTGATAAGGCAATCAACGAAGGGCTGGCTAAGGCTTTGTAGATGTTCAGCCTTGACCGGGAATGCCTCAGGCTGTCCACCTCCGAGCTGGAGACACACTCCACACAGTTGCATCTGATCTGGTGTGGGCGTGGAATCGTTACCCGTCTTTGGACAAGCAGTTTGATGATTTCGTAGTTGTTGGTGTGAGCCGCCAGCATTATTGGGGTGATATCTGGAGTGAATTCTGAAAACTGAGTGTCCATCATCAAGGTTGGAACCTATATAAAGGGATAAAGTACAGTTATATTTCATGTGGAATAGCAGAAATCAGATGTCCCTCCTTCGCACTTTTGAAGTGATTTCATAACAAATCAGTGTTTTTGTAACACCCTCTGTTCTTTAAATCTTCTTGTATCCATGCACACACATACGCTGCTATTCTGGCAAAACCATCTACCCACAAATCATGCCTGTCTGTCTCTCGAGCAGGATCCTGTGACCATTCAGTTCCCAGTCTGGTGTAAAAGTCAGCTGCATCCCCATATGAATGCGTTATATATGAACCTATTTTGGACTGGGTATTGGTTCATATACCGAAAGGTGGATTTTGTAGGG
>NW_010198443.1:56592-59422 GCF_000695765.1 Mesitornis unicolor
AAGGCCCAGGGAATTACACAAAAAGTCTAGAAAAAAGTGAACACTGAATAGATTTCCATAACTATCACTATTTGCATTACATATCTGCCCAAGCTGCCCAAGAACCTGCTCGTAGCAGGCCCTGCACAAAACAAACCAAGCACTGGTCTGCAGTTGAGCCAAGCTCTTCCTCAACTTTTCCCCACTGTTTTTATTTGAAAATACTTTTCAGTGGAAGGATACATTACATAACTGCCCTCAGAATAGTTTGTTGGTTTTTTTTTAATGGGTTTGAAAAAAATTTAAATGTAAAATGAGCCATAGTCCACTACAAATAAGACACTCCAGGGTGTGCATTATTCAGCTACTGCTGCACTTCTCAAAAGATGAGCTTAATGCATACCCTGTTGCGCCTTATTACTATATGCAGAGTGCAAAATTAGACCAAAACGCTCTCACATCCCTAGCACAGTGTGTTTCCATTTGCAGCACAGGCAGCTCTCTTTGTTGTGTGTTAATCATTACTCGAGCATACCGTACACCATGTGCCCACCGCTCCTGCCCTAGTGGTTGGCATGCTGCTGCTCCAGGGGTGATTGCTGGTTTTGGTGAGCACTTTGGTGCCTGCTTCCCTGTGCAAATGTCAAAGGCATTTCAGAGGAACTATTGTCAAAGAGCCCTAATGACAGGAAGCATTACTCAGTCTGTGAAAATCCAAAAGTAATGCAGTTATTAAGTAGCATGAAGTAACCAGTTAGAAACCCTTCTGTAGGATATTCCTGGGATTTAAGTGCCTCTATAGCATTAAAGACCTAAAGGCTTCTAGGCTGTGGTTGATTGATAAACCTCTACGTAACCCTACGGGAGCAAGGCTCACTGGGTGGCTAGAGGGATTTTTGGGAATAATTTTTGGATGCAGCACATGAGGAGTTAAATCCCTGGCAGCCTCCAGACACACAGGTGTAAAGAGGCTTTGCTAACAGGCCTGGTCCCTACAGAGGCAGCCAGGAGAGAGCCTATAAATATGACTCATGGAGAAGCAGAGAGTAGTAGTGAAGATTTGCTGGGGGTCATGGAGGGCTTGGAGTCTCCCAGCAAAGTTGGATAAATGTACTTTAAGGTATCTAGTAACAAACAGCTGAAAGCAGCTCTCTTTTGTAAGGTCTTTGACTTACTTCCTTTTCTTTGCTTAGCTCATTTAGGTAGTTTGTTAAATGTCAGTAGAAAGGTGTGGGGGGTTTTCTTTTTTTCTTCTTTTTTCTCTTTTAGAGGCATTTTTTAAGGCCTGATGCTTGAATAACTGCATTCATCTTTCTTCCCCTCCTTTTTCAGTCACTGACTGCTGTATTCACAGCTTCTGCCTCAAAGGAAGAACACTTTCCCCCTCTATCACTCCTATTACTGTCAAGTTTAATCTTGTTTTTCTCTATGGAAGTTAATGTACCCAGGGCTGTGAAAAGGATTTTCAGCTTTACACAGATGAGGTATTCAAGTTGCTCAGAATATCAAATGGGTGCTTGCTGACAAGGTAGTAATGACACAGGTGGGGATAGTACTAACCTTATCTGCTTTTATCTACTCCTGAGGTTTTCTAAATCTGAATTTAGGGCTCTCAGAATGGTTGTCCCAAGGTTTGGGATCAAATTGGGGGTGTCTATGTGGCTCATGTCACAAGCTCTCACTCCAAAATGAAGCACTAATTAGTTAGGACTCAGGTAGTGGTGGAGTGGGCAGCTTGCAGCACTCTTAATTAAAGGCTAAGGAGGGAAATGGTGGTGCCGAGACACAGATCAGATCAATGTAAGGCCTCAAATCACAGGAGCTGGAGCTTATTTCCGATTATAGCTGAGCAGCAAAACAAACCACCAAAACACAGGACAGGAGTAGTGCAAATGATGTCTGCTGCGGCTTCGCTTTTCTCTACCTGACTGATCCAAAGACCATGCACTGGCTAAACATTATGTATCTCATGGTGAATATTTTTGTTGTCTTCTTGTGCAGTGTTTTGATAAACTGCATCTTAACAAACAGTCTTGTTGGGGGATACGCAAAGCAAGCCTTTGCTCTGAAGACGGCATGCTCCGTGTTATCACTGGAGGGGCTGCAAAGGTACACATCGTAATTGCAGATGCTCCTCTTGCACTGCTCTGACAGGTTGAGTTCCTGTTTAGATCAGCTTCTTCTGTGTCTTGGGTTAACTTACAGTGATGGAAGCAGAAGAGGAATAAATTATTCTACCCCAAGGGCTCTGCTAAGCTCTTCCAAGGTTATTTTCATTAACTGACCTGAATAACAAATTCTTTTCCATTAACCTCATCACCTGACACAAGCTGTTAAGCTGAGTCCTTCAGAACCTTATTGTCACTACTTGCACAGGAGCGTCTGCCCTGTCTGTATTTCATCTTGGCAATGTTCATTTAAGAAATCAATGCTACCATTAATGAGTAACTGAATGCTTGTTACCATCTTTCTCAACTTAATCCTCATAGAGGTAGGCTGCTTACTGCTGTAGCACAGCTTCGCTGAATGATACTGCAGTGAGTGAAAAATCTTCTCTATTTAAACAGGGGCAAGGAAGATACAAGCTTAATTCATTAGAAGAGAAGAAAATGGAGGATTAGCTCACATAAAGGCACTGTTCAGTATAGCTAAACTCTCCTCTGAAGTGAAAAACAGGTTTTCCAGTGAATAATGCACTGAGGGAAAGAAGCTCTGAGTAGGAAGAGCAGGATTCTCTGCTTATGTTAATAATTCACTGGGTTGTATTATTATTGGGGTATTTTTATGTTTCCATCTCTGACTCAATGCTTTTCACAGAATATCACAGAACATTAGGAGCTGGAAGGGACCT
>NW_010198444.1:0-34072 GCF_000695765.1 Mesitornis unicolor
ACTCCCTCCCAACTTAGTGTCATCTGCATCTTTAAAAGCTCCAGACAGAAGAAACCAGAAGAGCTGGTTAAATGCGAGCCGGAGCCAGGCTGAGGTGCAGCTGAAGCGGCAGAGCTCCACTACCCATCTCTCTCATCCACAGGCGACCTTTCCAGTTTGGAGGGCTGTGAACCCACCTAATGAGGAGGTGCAGTGCATGCTGCGAGCTCTAACAAAACCTGATTGAATTTCCCTTTTACTGCTTTGCTGCTATGGCTGTGCAGTGACCTATGGAGTCTGTTAATAAACTGCTATACCCACTGTTGTTCCTCATTACAATAGACATTACAAGCATCCTCCCCCTTTTCTCTTCAGCAGATTCAATCACTTCATCTTGGCAATATATTGGTAAATTAGTTCTATAAATGAGACACTTTATATATTCAATTGTCTGAAAAACAGACTGCTTGCCTGCTTCTATAGGCTTGAATATAGCACTGTTAAATAGAGGTGCTGTGCAGGGCTCTCAGGTTGTGTAATTTTTTCCACAAGGTGTTTTCTATATTAAGTAAAATTTTTAATTCTCTTTACCTCACCGCCTTCCTCAGAGGGTAAGAATTCGCATAAATGCAATCTTCAAATAATCATGTTTTTACTACCAGTATATAATTTAATTTAAAAGGAAAGGAGGGCAAAGTTTACAGGGTTCTTATTATCTGACTGTTACATTTCATGATTAAATGCATTAAAGTAATAATTCAGAGTGAAGGGTAGCGCTGAGGGCAGGAGGGTTTACTGTGTAAACACTTAGCGAGCCATGCTGGATAGCCAGGCCTCTTATCTTGTGAAAATGATTTATAGAAAACAACATGATTACATTTTCAGCCCTACTACCACTGGGTGATTAGATGAGAGCTCTTTGTTGTTATGACTGTCTACTTTAACTAAACTTAACTCCATCTGCTTTTCATTTAGCAGCCACCACCTCTCTCAGGCAGGCAGCTGTCAGGTAAAGAACAATTTGGAGGCTGATGCTGCTGGGGGTTCACAGCCCTCAGTTCAGCTCCTTGGGCACCCATGGGCTCCCTGCCAGAAAGTCTGACATTAATCCCTCAGCATGGTCTCCTGAAATAGCCCCTCCATCTTTGCTTATTTAGACTACAGATTTCTCAGGCAAGGTCTCTTTTGCTAGACTGAAACTGCTGGACATTTAAGCATTAATGGAGTGCAAATAGTTGGTATTATTTTGCTTATGTCATCTGATAACGCAATTGAACATGGTATGAGAAGATGTGCCTGAAGGACTTGGGCATCACTAAGGTCTTGTCACTATCGTAGGTGGAGGAGAAAGAGAAACAATCTAACATTTTCTGATTTATCTGACTGGAGCTTGTAGCACGCTCTTTACAGTGAGAACTTCAGTACTTGCAGCTGTGTTTGGAAATGGCATGCGTGGAAGAAATACCAGGAGAAAAATTTAGAAATAAATACACCCTCTTTCAATCACTTTTCAATGCACAAATGGTTGACGTCTCTGCTTTCTCGTGTACACATATGCAATTGCATTTCAGTTTTATACTTTCCTAACTGCAAGCAAAATTATGTAAAGCCCGTTGGACCTAATTCTGCCATCAGAAACACTGATGTAAGTCCTGCGAGATACCCACAGTGTGCTTGCTGGTGTTTATGAGGACAAAATCTTTCATGTTGGAGCTGTAAATGAATGTATATGCTCACTGTGGATGAGAGAGGTGTTGTGGAAGGGGAGAGAAACATCTTAATTGGTTAGCTTGAGGGGTTGAATATTTGTATTTGACATGAAGAAGGAAATCCATGAGAGGGCCTTGGGCACTGCAGTGGAGCTCAAAATCAAATGTGAAGGCTTCCTGTGAGGTACATGTCAAGGAACAGAAAGCCAGAAAAGAGAACTAAAAGTGCAGTAAAACAGACAAATTCCCTCCTGTGCGCTTTATTCTATGGTACAGATGTACTCCCCTCCACTCAGGGTTCACAGCTCAGACGTTTTACCTGAACTAAAGGTTTAGTTATTTTTCTTGTCAAAGAGGGAAAAAACATCCTATCCCTCCAAAGGGGAAGGAGAGGGCTTTTGTCCACCCTTAACATCGGGACCCCTCTTGCACTGGACCCCAGCGATCCAGACTCAGGCCCTCAATCCCTCAGGCAGGGTTTTGAGCCCCATGACAGGTCTGTATCATCAGGTGCGCTTTCAGCACTCTGCCTCCCAGGGAACGAGGAAAAAATATTCACCACGGAGGAAGGAGTAATCGTTTGGCTTAGGAATTACAGCCACCACCTGAGACTAAGGGAAGCTGGATTCTAGTCCTTTCACTGAATGATTAATACAACATAACTGTGCTATGGGGAGTAGCACATAATTTATGCTTCAGAGCACTGTTTCTCAGCAGGTAGGTGGGTGGGGGGTTAATCTTTAGGCTTTTTCTCAAAAGCCTGGCTCAGGAAACCTACTGTAACAGGATTTTATACTTTGCTCCCCTTCAAGGGCTGGGCCATGAATGCTCCCATCTCTTTCTTTCCTTGGGGGCACCATGTTTCTCATCCAATTCCTTCCTTTGGTTTCTTCCCTTGGCTAGGAAGCCTTGTCTAATAGCTTGTTCCATAGCAAGCCACAGGGAATGAAGGTTAAAAATGTTAGTGAAAACAAATCAAACTATGGGCTTGTACATCCAGCTGAAAGGAAGAAGGGGAGTACATGTGCATTCAGTGAAGCTGCTAAAATTGAATGTTTTTGTGGCTAAATAAAAGGAAATGTGTGTTGGGGAAATCAGTTTCTCCGTTTAGTCTGTTTTCAACTAGCTCCCTAAGGTTTCTTGTTTCATCCAGGGCTACACCCTCAGGCCAGGATGTTAAAATTTCTAAAGATGTGGAAAAGAAGAATGGAAATAGAGACACACAGGCACTGCAAATATCTTTAAAGCCAACTAAAAACTGGGATACAGTGGCACAAGCAAGAATCCCCCTCTGCTCAGAACATTTCCTGCCTCAGTTTCCTTCTTTGCTACCTCCATGTACTTTATTCTAAAGATTGTTACAGCCATTTAATTAGAAAACTTAATATACATGATTGCGTCGTACACATTTTTGGGGTGGATCAGACAATATCTTGAATTTTTACAGTAGCAGATACGAAATATCTCTATGCCCATTTTTAAACAGAAGCAAATACAGCTTTGGTGACTTGTCAGCTATAGCTCTGGAACAGGAGATATAAGGCCTATTCATAGATCTTAGATCCTGTTCTGATTATGATTCTTCTACTTATGAATGCAGAAGTTGCAATGGGACCTATGCAACTGTTTACATCTCACATAATCCTGCCTCTATTTCTTGAAAGCTCTCTGGTAGATGCGCCAGGGAATGGAGAAGGAAGAGTTACTGGCTGAGGTATGTAGGCTGAGATATATCACATCTGCCGTGTTCCACTTCTACACAAAAAGGAAGCCTTTCCTGAACAAGCAGAAGCTGTCTCATCAGTTGGATATTTAGCAGCATCCCCATTCCTATGTGGTAATTGCATTTCTGCCTACCTGTGGAAAGCTGGCTGCAGAGAACACAGTTACTGATATTTCCTTCTCCACGTAGTAAAGGCTCAGGCTCAAGGGAAGATCTCCAGAATGAAAAGATCTCTTCTAGAAGAAGTTCTGGAAGAGAGCCTCACACGCTGCTTTTTTCCTTACTTTAGCTGAAGTGACTGTGTGAACTTAACTGAGCTGCTGCATATTGTAAAGCTGCTAAAGAGATCTCCTCAGCTGCCCATTTAAATCACTTTTAGATGGCAGGGTAATGAGCAGGATGCTATGGGATGGCTCATCTTCATATGTTTGTTGTAGAAACTAAGGCTGAGGCTAATCTCACTTTACTATCAGTCATTCTGAAGATGAGGTAAGACGATCACAACTTGAAAGAAATTAAAGTTGATGCTCAAACAAAAATTAATATGATTTATTTTAATGCACTATGTAAGGATAAATAATTAAGAGCACACAATTTGTGCCAGAACTCTAGTGCATGGATCTTCTGCATTACAAAATAATAAATTGTAATTCTGTCATTTTTTACTCCCCACTCACAGAAGAATCATTAATTTCTGATATTTACAGCAGGCTGTGAAGCTAGGAAAAAAAGAGGAGAAAAAAGGGAAGTCTGTTCTCCTGTTCTTTAAGCTGTGGTGCAAAACATGTAGGTCTGCTAAGAAAGAACCTCAAAATCTCCATGCAATGCTAGTAAAATCAATGCATGATATATAAAGAAAAGTTACATCAGCACAAGATCCCTAATTTTCCAGCAGCAAATCTTTCATATATATGTGGGAAAATCAAGGACAATCAGTAAGGTAACAATTTTATGCTGCCCTAAAAAGCTGTTTTGCTGATATTATTTCTGAAAAATGTTAAAATACCAGAGCATTGGTTGTTTCCCAGGCATCAGTCAAGAAAGATCAATACAAAAAGGTGACTGGAGCAACTGACACTAGAGGAAAAAAGAGGTAAAGTCTCTGACTTGAATCAGAAAGAAACACATTAGTTCTTTTCAAAGTACTCTATCTCATCTATCAAATACATCTGTCAAGCTTTATCCTTGTGCACTTAGAAAAAAACAGGTGAGTAGTTCTGGAATTGCTCATTTTTGTAATGGAGGAATAAAGAGGTATAAGAAGAATGGGAAAGGCTAAACATAACGCATCTTAAAAGAGAGGAAAGGCAAAGAAGGGAAAAAGAAAGGAAAAGGATCACAGAAGTATAGAGCAGGCAGACAACTTAAATTTTCAGAAAACTTCTGGAACAAATATTTAAACAATTGATACTTATCTGGAAGTCTGGAAGTCATCAAAGTAAGCACCAGCAGATACAAATTTGTTAAAAGCAAATAACCAGTGTTTCATTCTGTGACAGGATGTTAGGCCTTATGGAAGCTATAGATGTGCTATTATTGGACTTTCATGAGACTTTGGTGCCATTTAATGACAGTTTCATAAGAAAGAAAATACAATCAAGAAGCAACTTCTACAGAGTAGTGCAAGACTGAATGAGTAACAATATTTATCATTGCCTAATCGCTAAAAAGGGCTACACTGTCAAGAGGGTACCACTGATTTCATATTGTGTCTCACTCTAGTCAACATGATCATTATTGGCTTGTATATGAATCATGCATAAAGTAAGATAGAGCAAAAAAAGTTGAGCTGTTGTGAGAAAAGATAATTATACTCAAGAAAAGTCTTAATGATGTATAGCAGTCCTATTCTAATCAGCATGGTTAATAACTCAGCTGGAGTAACATGTCCATTTGATGTGTTGCTTTTCAGAATATATCTGGAATGAATAGAGATCTGTAAGGAGAATGACTTCAGGAATATTCACAGAAAGGTGGAAAAACCTCATTTACCAGTACAAATAGTGTGGAATGGGAGCAGAGGAATGTACATTTTCAAGCATGATAGTAGAGATACACACTTTTGTCACCTGTGTGGTAGATAGGGCAGGTGTAACTTGAAAGACAGAGTTAAGCTAGATGCGAACAAAGTGTTCTAACAGAGTGGGCAGTGAAGTGGTGGGAAGGAGTGACTTGGGAAAAGGTGACACTTCCAGCACTTCTAGTCTGCCACAGCATCTTCATCAATCCACTCTTCTTGATCAGGTGGTCTGTAGTTTCCTTTGTTGGGTTGATCTCTAATGCTCATCCATAAGATCTCGATCTGCACATTGCTGTTCTTCAAAGATAACCCTGTGCAATCAATCCTGTTTTTGGCAGAGTGCAACTTCGCCTGTCCTTTCTGAATAGCTTACAGCCATTAATCACAGCACTCCAATCATGCAATTCATCCCACCAAGTTTCTGTGGTAGCAGTCAGGTCATAATTTTTCATCTAGGCAGCAGCTACCAGCTTCTCCTGTTTGTTTCCCATGCTGCATACATTAGTATAGAGACACCTGAGCTGGGCTATTGGCCACATCACCTTTTTAGAGGAGCTTGCCCTAATTACCTTGAGGCAATTCATAAGTATTTCCCTGCTGCTTCCCAATGCCTCAACAGGCCCTTCTCTAGCACTTAGAACTGCATCCTCTTCTCCTGCTAAATCTAGTTTAAAGCTCTGTTTGTCATTCCAGCCAGCTTGTTGCCCAGGACACTCACAGTAAAATATAGCCCTGCAAGGAAGACAGAAATCACTGCTGGATACAGATCTCACACTTACCAGGAATCCCTGGCTTTGCTTGGCCCTCCTAGTCCAGCAGCACTTGTGGACCAGATAAGCAGCTGGTATTGGATGCTGGAGTGAAAAACATGTAGAAAAAACTCATGGCGAATGATTATGAAACAATTTGCCTAAAGGGAAAGTTTCTTCCCTGCTCCTAACCTTCAAGTTGTGTTTGGCAGGAGTTAGTGCAGGCTGCATGACCCAACCTTTTCCACAGTGACTCAGCGTTAACATTGCCTTCAGTTCTTTGTAAAGCAGCCGTAAGGTGAAGTCTGTTTTCTTTTCTGTAGAAATAGGGACAGCAGATGGCTTGTGAAAGAAGCTAAACTACATTTCAGGTCCTCCTGGGGCTTGTTTAACTCAAACTTCCACATAAACAGTCAGATTGTGTTTACTTGCCAATGAAGGAAAAGTCTATTTTCAAGTTCTTTTATTTTCAGAATACATAAACATCAGCAAAGGTTGAGATATGTTCAAGCAGTTTTAGTAAATGAGTAAAAGCAAAATCTAAATTGCAGAGAGAAGATAGTAATATCAGCACTTGTATTGTGAAAGGCTAAAATAAGGGCAGAGAATCCATTTCATAAATCTTTTCAGATTTTACAATAGCAAATCTCAGTCTGCCATATGCAAATCTGAGCTGGTAATGAGCAATCACGTTTTTAGTTCCAGGCCCTCTGATCAATTTGTTTAGTCTTCATGCAACTGACACATTTTTAAATTAATTTGCTTTGACATTTATAACTGTCGTTTCACAAAAAAACCAAAATCTATAGAGGCTTGCCATATATTTCTGATGGTGCATTGGGGCTTGCTAAAGTGTCAAAAATTTGTCACTTCAGTGTCTACTTGTAGTCTACAATTAAGGCACAGGAAAAAGCCTGCGATTTGCAGTGCAGGCTGATACAAATTATGTATTTTCTCAAACAATAAACTAGATTGATACATATTTTCATCTAATACTCATGTTACAAATTTATCTGACACAGGACTGTCAGGTTAAATTATCTTCCAAAGGGTCATTCAAAGGGATGCGTACACAAATATCCCAAATGACATGGGAATCTTCCAGGAAGTTTTATCTCCTATTATTTAAGAATTGTGTAGAACCTGTCACTGAAATGTTGAAATTTAACTCAAAGATCTCCTTAGTTGGGATTAAAGAGAGTTTTCTTGTTTCCTATTTCTACTACACCTTTTCATTTTTTAATGAACTTTGCCAAAAGTTTCCTAATAGACATAAAGATACAAAGTCCATATCAAGTATCATGTAGCTACATTATTAAGCTCCACGAGCAAAATAAAGAACATTAAATAAATAATAATAAAAAAAAACCAATAGGGAATTCTGTGAATTATGAAGACTGCTGCAAAAACCCCACTGTGCTCTATTTTCTGAGTTAAATGTCTATCTAGTCTATCCTAAGGCAATCAAGAAGAGCTGTCCTGAGTGTGCTCCAGAGCTGCTCTCTTCCTTGCTGGTATGGTAGGGTGCGTGTGGGGTTTATGGCCATATCCCATGGAGCACTTTCTGACTTACTGAACAGCAATCTCAAGAACACTTGTGTAACATCTGTCTTTACTGGAACAGCCTCAATGTGCCAAGTAATTTTCATGCTTGCTAGAAAAAACACCTACTGTCACCTCCTCGCTGTCCTGGGTTTCTAGGTCTTGAGTGATGGATTAACAAGACAAAACTAGGCGCCAGAATTTAGTTCATAATACAAACTTGGTATGGTGATATCATTAGCCACGACACAGGAAAAAAAAATAAAATGAGAAATGCTTTTACTAGTTTTATTAGGTTATTAGCTCACTCTTAATGCTATTTACATAATGCTTCTTTCTGTTACTTAATGAAATATATCCATAATGGATGGGATGACATCCGAGAAAGAAAACCTTCCTTACGGTTCTTGAAAGATACTTCACACCTCAGTTTGTTTCTGTGTAAAAAAATGCTAGATAAATCAGTGAAACTTCATTTGGCCTCTGGGGATATGATGTCCTTCAAGAAGTAATATGGGACTTAGATGTCAGCAAACACCTTTTCTAAAGTAAAAAATAATATAAATATTATGTTATAAATCAAAGGCAAGAGTGTAAAAGAGAAAGGTGTTTTCAGTTTGAGAAGACTGAAAGGAGGGCAAGACACCAATGAAAACACTATCTAGGAATGGAAAGCAAAGCTTTATAAAAAAACACTGTGTTCAAACAGTCCTGCCTGGAAACCTAAGAAAAGTGTAAATATGAAGAAGGAGAGGAAACCTTTAGAGTGATCATTGGAGACATTATCTGAGAAAAGCTTTAGAAACTGAAAAGGAAATATTTTAGAAAGTGAATATAACAAAGGACATGGCAACATAGAAAACTCTGTTAGAGATGTTTTTATCTTGAGATTTCTGCTTGAATTCTTTCCCAGATAAATCTCACCTTTCACAAGAGATGACAGCAAGAAAATACTTCTGCAGAAGAAGTGAGAGAAGCATGGCACAGTGGCACTGAGGTATGAGCCATCCTCCATGCCAGGGAGACTGCCAGGAGCTGGTAAAAATGGGATTTTTAAAGCATCTAAATGCCTGTTACTACCTCTAGCTGTTATCTCTAGGTTGAATACCCAACATATTTTAAACCTTATCAGAGTCTCCATGCTAGAGCTCTTGGATCTCTTTTCAAATGCACCTTTTTTTGTCTTCTCCTCTTTTAATATCGAAAGGGGGTTTCTGTGTAACTTTTACAAATCATTGGTGCAGCAGTCAGCTCTTTGGCTTCTGAGAGCAGGTGGTTTCTTCAGAGCTGTCAACAAGCTTTTAAAAGATTTTACACACCTGGTATTTATCATTTCTGAAGCCACACGCTTATCATCCTCCAGGGTGGAGTTGTATTCACATATGTTTTAAGTTATGCTTAAAAATTAATATACAACTTGATACTTACAGGAATCTTAACCTTGGGACCTTTCTTGCTGCTGTGTAACTTTTTCTTGTGTAGATATGATTGCCTCTCTTCAGGAAAAATCATCCCAGTTACTTGAGAAATAATTCCCATATGCCGTATCTATAAAGAAAGGGAAGAAAGAGAACATCCTACTTCAAGTGGGAAACAGAGAGTCACAGTGATGACTAAGAGAAATATGATTCATGTTGTCACATTTTCAGGTATTTCAATTCCTCAAATATCATAGGTAATGATTCATCGATTCTTTACAGATTTCCAAGTGCCTGTAATATTTTTCTCCAACTGCTGCTTTGTGATGTCTGTCAGCTCTAGGAGCTTTACTCTAAAAACTAGTGAAGCCTTAAAAGCATGCACTTAAGGGTTTTACAGAAAGTACAGGCCCCTTGCCTTTGCAAGCAATCCCAAAGCTCCTTAAACAAAATTACTGAGATTTTGGCCTAGACGTCTGAAGTGTTCATTGCACCTTGGATCAGAAAGTGAAGTGATCTGAGGAACTGAGGGGAAAAGACTGAGCGAGAGGTGGAAATTGAACACACAAGCTGTATGTGAGTTAGGAGGGGCAGTCATCATGGCTTTTACAAGCAGGGCAAAATTTTGGTGCACATGGGTACTATTTACTTTTATACTGCCTCCAGAGAATTATTTCAAACCACTCAGGAGGGTTCTTCACAGCACCTGGCTTTCTATTCTCATTTTCTCTTTGCTTCAGGCTTTTCACAGAATGATCCCTTTGCCCTGTAAACTCCCAGTGAATCTAAATGTAAAATGAGCTAGGCAGAATGCAACATTTGCACCGCCTTTACTCCCCAGTGTCAGGAATTTCCCTCTGTGCTGAGAGATTTTATAGCAGAACTATTGCTTGTGTAGCAACTACAGCAATAGCAATCATGACAATAGCAATCTCATTGCTAATTTCATTTTTGTGACTGTATGGATGAGAACCTATCTTGCAGCATTCACTACTGCAGTAATAATGAGGCTGTTTCTGCTGAATGTACAGAATATATTTTATGAAACATTTGCCTTTCTTTGTTATTCCTATGTGGAATTGCTCTTTCATTCACAGTATTTAGCAATTCACACATCTAGTATTTCTGTACAAAATGATAATGTTTTCATATATTTAAATCACAATGTTATAGTCCACTGACACTGTCTTTTAATGTCTATTCCTGTGAACTCTTCTAGTACAGAGTATCAATTTTTCTGCCACCTTCCCAACCCTGAATTTTAGTAGACTCTGTGGCTTGCATTAGGATGCAAGTCTAAATTGGCCACTTTTCAATATGCAGCACTCCTACCTCTTCACCTTTCCAGCCATGTATCTTCTGATTCTCTTCTCTCATTTTGTATAGTGCATTTATTCCTGTTCACTTTAGGTTTTGGTTTAATCTTTATTCCTCTGATATCTTCGGCCCCTTTTCCCATGTTTGCCTGTCCATGCACACTGCTCTCTCACCACACACATGCAAGACTGTGATCCAGAGGGGCTGTTTCTTGCTGAATTCAAAAAGTTTCCAACAAGCAATAGCATAACCCCTAGATGCTCCTCAATCAGCTAGTCTCATCATCTGAATCATATGCCATTGATGTTTACTGGGTACTGCTCTACCAAGTCCAATGTCCTTGGTGTTTTAAATAGCACATCTTCAAAGCAAATTGTACTGCTCTGATTCAAGGATGAGAGTTCAGGAGATGGTGGATTTTCTAAGTAGTTTACTTCAGGAAATAATCTGTCAGAGTGTTACTGGGGTTTGTATCTTATTTCCTATTAGAATTTATCTGATTCAATTTCTTGGGTTTTCTTACACCTTTCTCAGTAAGTAAAAGAATATATACTCCCCTCTGTTTTCTGCTTGTGAAGGCATTATACTCTGTAATTAAATCACTCTTCAATCTTTCTTTTTAATAAGCTAACCAGATTTGAGCATTAAGCTTTTAACAGCAAGATGTTTTCTCCAGAAAATAGAATAACTACTGTGGTTATCTTCGGAGCTCTCTTGAGGCTTATAAACCCCACTATAGATGCAGCCATGAAAACTACATGCTGTATTTCAGTATGAGCCTCACCTGTGTTTCACACAGGGATAAAATTACTTCTACTTCATGGATTACAGGGTTCAAACAGTCATTTTTCACTAATGTATGTCACTCAGAGGTATTAATGAGGTTGTTTCACCGGCTGTGAATTTTAATTCTTTTCAGAGCCTCTGCTTTTCAGGGTACAGTCCTTCATTTTGTTGGTATATCCCATCTGTTAAGAGACATTTTGTTCTGCAGCTTCCCTGTCTTCATTATCATTTACCGGTTTCTCAAAGCCCCTACATTTTAGCAGAAGCACTTTTTCTCCTTACTTTGTAACTTCTATTATTAAAGAATAAGGGAAGCGTACTGAGGTCCTGCACAAATCCATCATGAAAGGCCCATAATGTTTCCTGGACTGGAGACATTCATAAGATGATTTCCTTTTCATATACTACTGAGAAGTTCCTATCAAGTAATTTGCTCTGGTTTGTAGTTTACAAAATGTTACACTGGTTTTCCTAGTGGACCATAAGTGTTCCATAAATGCTTGAAATACTATATTCCCTTTATTATGTATAATGCCAAGGCAACCAAGGATATGTCAAGGTCTCCACATAGCACTTTTCTTCCTTTTTACCCTGTCTGTCTTTCCTAGGGAAGTTTCATCTGACTTTTATTTCAAGCATACAGAGTTTTCCACAAGCTTTCAGTACTGTGAGTTCGTAGTGTATTTTTCCTTCCTGAGAAGGTAAATTTTCTCTTAATCTTACACTTTTCATCTCTTCATAACCCTGCAAATCATTGTACACTCAATTAGATAAGTGGGTTTTTTGTGGTTTATCATTACCTCCAAAGCTCACACCCAAAGCTTATTATATCCTAACAAAGTCCCTCATGACACCCTGTCTATGACTTAGTTAACAATATGTGGAGGTTTGTTATCTGCTTTTATGTTCCCATCCAGTTCTGCAGTCACATTTCATATTTTTGTGCCAGAGTTAACCTCACCATCATGCTGGCATTATGCCCCTTGTCTGCATGGTATTCACAAGTTGATGCTGATGATTTTTTATTATCTCCCAAAGTCTGGAAGGATCATTAGTGGTGACTTGTTGTATACTGAAAGGATTCCTATAATTTTATTCTGTTTTAATATAAAAGTAAGATCAACATAAAGCATTGCACAAACTGTGACAGAGAGACCTGTGTATAATTGAAACTAGTCTTAGAAGGGAAGCACCAGACAGCTGTGTCTAGTTGGTGCTGTCAACCTCACAAAAATATATACTCTATAAACTGTGACTTGGTATGATGATATTAAATCTACATTTATTTATCACACACATCCTTCTTCCAAACAATTAATTTCCTCGTGTTAATAAAAAGTTTAGAAGAATCTCAAAATAATTGATGTCTAAAATGAGGTGGGATATCCTGGGTGCTAGCTTTTTATGTTTCCAAAGGGGAAATGTATCCCAAAATCATTCTTGCTTAATATTTGGCATAGACGACATTTAAGGAAGAGGAGTACAAATGCACTATGAATTGTTCTGCCTGTACAGGCTAAGTGTTTGCATTTTATTCTTGTAACCAAGAGGAGATTTTTTTTTTTAAAGGAACAGAGTTTCTGCTTCTATTTATCCGCAGGAGAGTAATTTCTGAAATGTTAATAGAATTTTAGCATTTCCATGTTTTTCAGTGTTTTGAGAATACAGAACATATGGTTTTACTTAGATACTTCTCAGATATAAAAAATTTTCATGGAAATTAATGTATCATGCCTTGCTGAGACACGATATGCAAATTCTTTCTTTTTGTTAATTGTCTAAAACATTTTGGCCAGCTTAAATCACTAGAAGGCCTTGAATTAAGTTCTTTCTTACTGAAATAAGAATTAAATTTTCTATGCATTTCAACTGGGCTACAACATATGCTGGTCTTCAAACAAGTGGTTGCACTTTTAAAGGAATAGAAGAAATATTTATGAAAACAAAATGACTAATGGATAGGCTGTCCTTTATATTTTAAAAGATTCTCCTATCTCTTCAATCAAAGCCAGGTTGATACTTTTTTCAATTCATTGTAGATGGATTTATCTGGGCACCTCTTCGTTATAAACTGCTTCCTTGAGATGTCAAAATAAATGTAATTCATGAAATTATTTAAGCTCCAGGAACCTTATTATGTTTAGAAAAATGTGCTGTAAATTGACCTTTTTTTAAAAACACTTGCTGTCTCAGAAAAACTCCTTTTATAAATATTTAAACTGAGAACATGCTTTATTATTACCTTTTGACATGAGCTGCCAGCTGGTGGGTCTGTTTATATTTTAGTTTGCTTTAATTTCATTTTATTTATTGGTTTGATGATTAAATTTCATATGAAAAATTAAAGAAAGTACAGATAATAATAGTAAATATCAATTAAGTAACCTCTCAGATGAGCCAGTTCAACAGAATTGCTAAGAACCCATATATTTTCTCCATGCCAAGCAATAATTTCTTTTAAATATTATGCTACACATGAATAAATTACATTAATGTTCTCTAACAGGGCTGTAGCTTCAAAGACAGAACCAAAAAGATTAAGGGAGAAAAAGGACTGGCAGTTCTAGATCAATTGTGAAAGGCATAAATGGAAATATAGTTTAACTTTACATCACAAATGCATCTGCTAGATGAGCTAAAGCTCAGCAACATAACAGGTAACTCATATAAATTTGATCTCTGAATTTTAATTCAATTCTGACCCTGAAATAGTTGCCTGTCAACAATTTAATTTCCAAGGGATGTTGAATACATTTTTTCCTTGATGATTTCATAACAAAAACTTTAAAAATATACCCAGACCATCAGACACTAAAACGAGAAAACACAAAATGGACTTGTCAAGGTCTTTCCTTGAGAGGAAATATGCAGAGATTGAGCACTAACATACAGCAAATATAAGCAAATAAATAAGCAAAAAAACGCCCTCTTAAAATAGCGCTAAAAATGCAAAATATTGTGTCATTCAAGGGAGATAATCATGGAACCCAGCCATCCTGGTTTCTATGCTTTTTTCTCATTGTCATTAAACTTTTTGTAAGTTTTCAGCAATATGATATTAATCAGAAGCAACCTTAATACAATTATTTCACTTTCCAAACATGGTAGAGGGTTTTCAAAGACACTATATGTAGAATGCAGAACGTATGTGTAAATTAATGTCTATAATAGGATGTGAAAGGATGCTTAAACTCTTGATAAATGGATTCCAGGGAAAACAAGCAGAAAAGACTGTGCATGTAAGTGCAATAATTTGCATCTGAAGTGACCTTGTGTACAGAGCCTGCCCCGTTGCCTTGTTTCAAAAGGTATCTTGGAAAACAGACACAGTGGTTTGAAGCAAGAGCTGGGTTACAGTGCTGGCAGAACTTGGCCATCTGAGGCTTCACACTCCTTCCTAAATGTATGGCTGCCAAAGGTACAAAACCAAACTCAATACGTTAGGCAGATTTTTTCCCCCTGAACTTCATTAAAGTGTCAGACAGCTAAGAATCTTTCCACATGGAAGATCTGCCCTCACAGACTGTTGTGCACATCTCAGATGGGAAAAGATTTGAAAGATGCTGACAATTGCCTGTCTTAGTCTT
Organism: Mesitornis unicolor; assembly: GCF_000695765.1. Taxonomy (NCBI): domain Eukaryota; kingdom Metazoa; phylum Chordata; class Aves; order Mesitornithiformes; family Mesitornithidae; genus Mesitornis; species Mesitornis unicolor. The sequence goes on from NW_010198444.1 coordinate 14,831, forward strand.
AATGTTATTACAAAAAGCAGTGTCCAGCAAGACCAGTAGGTTGAAAATATCCCTACTTTTATTGTAGGTCCAATTTAAAAAAATATATATTCTTTTTTGTTTGTTTTGGTTTGATTTGTTTTGTTTTGTTTAAAAAGCTAACAGATGATCTTGCAAGCCTTAATCCAATGCGCAGAGTCAAAAGTGGATCAATTTAAGATCCTCTCCTAAGTTACTATCTCAGAGGCAGATTTGTCCTTATTATACACATCACCATGAGTTTAAGTGGAATTATTCTTAAGAGTAAAACAAGGAAGAATTTCACAGCCTTTCAGTGCCTGGAAAAAACAAAAAGGTCCTTACTGTATGACAGTCATATGTTATAACAGTCTGTTATAACTGTTTTAATACTACTGTGTTCATTAAATACTTGTGTTTTCTGAACGATACATCTAAATGGGATTGGTTTTATATGGTTTGTCAACATTAATAAAAATCTGCAGTTTTCACAATCGGTTGTAGTACCTCATTTTTCTCATTTTATCGTATAATGTATGTCTAAATTTTTGGACTGAGTTACATTAATAGAACGAGTGGGACATGGAGCACAAATATTTTTCATAGAATATATGTTATGAGAATAATATAAATTCATTCACCAGATCAGTCTTTCATTTAAACATCTTGAACTGTTCCTTGAAATTGAGTTTTTTGCGGAAAAAAGAATTGTAGTCATATGCGAGGTTGAGCTATTTCTGCCTTTTCTTCTTTAGGTGTTTTGTATTACTAAATGCACTGGGGTTTAGCTATTAAAAGCAATGTTTCTCTTTTCATTGCTTTTGTGTGAAGGCCAGCATGATGAGGAGCTTCCTGTATTATAAGAATACAGCATGTGTCCATGACTGAAATATGATCACATTTAGCCAAGGCTTTTTGTATTCTTTTGCAAAAGTTTTTTCTCAGCCATTACTCTGCTATCTTGTCATTGACTATTTGCACTTGAACTTTTTTAAGCTAGATCGGGAATTTTATCTCATCCTGTTCTCTCTACACATATCTTCTAAATATTTATAATAAAAATGAGCTAAATAAACAGAATACTTCCTGATCTCCAAGATGTTTTAACCTTTTTAGTGACTTTTCATCTTGCCTTTCATCCTGCTGGACTGAAATATGGAGAAAGATGATGGTGGGATTTTCAGACTGCACTGAAGTTCTTGCAGCAGTTGTGTAGGCTTTTGAGAATGTCCTCTACAAAGAAAAAAAGAAAAAAAGAGGAGTCATGGATAAATTATGCTTATGTAATTTGACTAGCCATTATCATTATGCATAAAGTCCTCCTTTGAAAAAAATAATTCGATAATCCATCAAAGAACTGGATGTGAAAATTGCTCTTCAGCAAGATGACAGGTAGGTTGGAGCTGCTAATTGACCTGTACTGTAGGTAGTCCTGTATTTTCCTAACAAAGCTGCTAATTTCCTATAAGATATTTGGGCTTAAAAGCCAGACAGTATTTTAGAAAACATTTTTTGGTTTAAAGCTTTTTGTTTGCCTTCTTGCCTACTTGAAAAGGAGTTTATTATATTTTCCTTTCCCTGGACATTTGAAGCACTGAAAATATGAAAAGCAAAGCAGAAATAAGATGTTGGATGTCTAAATTCTAGCAAAAGTTGCAATTCTGCATTGTGCAAAAGTGGAGTCTGTCCCTGCAGCCTGCAGTGTATAGAAGTTATGAGCAGCTGTTAGAACATAATGTGGATTCAGCTCTTAACCAAAATTAGTCAGTAGGCAGACAGTGGTTTGCCATCTACATCACGTATGGGCTACCACTGCAGCCAGTGTGACCCATTGCTTGGATAAGTTTATTCTGTGGATGAAAAGAAACCAAGTATTTAAAACTAAGCTGAAGCTTATGCTGGAAGTGAAGGAGAGCCTTCTGGGGAGGTTTTGACCATAACACCATCTCTCTGTGTGCAGATATATATCCCTACATCAGCTGAATCAGCATATAGCTCAGGAGTTTTCACAGACTCTAGTTTGCCAGAGGCAGCCATGAATAAATGTCCGCCATTTTTGGTTGTCCAAAAAACTATCCCATTACAGAAATTCTATGTACTTTCCAGTCAGACTGAAATGTTGCAGTATAACTTTGCTGGACATCTGCAAAATTCCCCAGCTCACATGGATTGCTGCAAAACATCCCACATCCCTCTTATCATGTAAAGGGAACTTTTCCTTAACAACATTTTTATATCTAGCAGAAAACAAATTTCTGTGTTGTATGCACATAATTTATCCTGCAGAATGGATGAGAAAATTATTCAAATATGTCAGAGATTAGTTAAAACACTTCTAGAAAGTATTTGAACACAGGGTAAAGAAGGCAGTAAAACAAATTTTACAGAGACTTCTATTTCTGTAGATAATGTAACCTCAAATGCCTCTTTGTCCTCAAGATTTAAGTCATGGACTGAAGTAGTGATGCTGACACACAAATTTTGAGTAACTCCCACAACAGTTTGACAGTCTCAGAGCACAAGTCGTCATATGAAATATATAGTTGCTCCATCTGCTACTCCCCTGGCATGAGATGCTCTTCTTGCTTTCACGCCAGTGTGGTGGGAGAAGCAGTCCTACTCACACTAGCTATAAAATACACATACCAGAATTGTTTTCCTGTCACTGCTGCTCCTTTTCTTTGTTGCTTTACTCAGTGTCATTGTAACTCCCCCTCTATTTCCAGTTGTTTCACCTAACTTATACTACCATCACTCTGGAAGAACTTTGAATAGAGCCACACTTCGCTGAAGCCCATCTGTGCCTTTATTGCCTCTGTCAGTCCTTGCTTTCAATAAGAGTTAGGTCATTCGTGCAACTTTGTACTGATGGGCAGCAATATATCAAAAGTTGTCTAGAGCCTATAGACTCCTTCAGTTGCATTTGTCCCAGTACTGCTCTTCTAGCAATCATGTAGTGAGAGTTGTGATACTTACCAAAGCTGTCTCACTCTCGAGAAACATAGTATCCATGTTTGTCTCTTCTGTGTATTGTGCAATCCAATTGATGTATTCAGACCCTGTGGAAATTCAAGCCTTTCAAATATAGCTCTACCCACTAATTGTAGCAGAACTCTTCCTGTTGAGAAGGATCAAGTATTACAAGCTGATGCACAGTTTAGTTGCATAGCCACTGCTGATGAGTCCTCATCCTGTTATACAACAAAAGTCATTCTGATTTCACTGACTGAATTTTTGGTATTCAGTTATGAACCAAGCTACAGCGAGATCTCTGTGAACCAAGTGATTCAGAACATCATACAGTGCTCATTTGCTCTCTCATAACAAATAGAGCCTCTGCAACATAATGTGTTTGACTGATAGGCAGGCTGGTTGATAAGTAGGTAGGTAGGTAAATACACAGGTAGGCAGATAGATTGATAGATGGATTTCAAAGATATTAAAAATGAGAATGCCTCTTATTTCAATGGAAAAAGATGCCTCTAAGAGCAAGTTTTATGTCCTGACTGTGAACAAACTCTGAACTACTCACAGCCCAAGTCTCTTGAGACTTTTACCTTCTAACTTTTTTGTATGTGTTACTTCACAGAACTGGAGTAATCTTGTTGTCTTTGGATAGAATTGTTTCTTTGCTAAAGAAAGCTAGATTTTGGCTAGAATGTATTTTGAGACTAAGATCTTGAGCTGTTCAGGAAACACAGCCCTAAGTAGATACAAAAAAGACATTAGCCTACACCTGAGCTGTCTCTGGAACTAGAAGCGGTAGATTTGCACTGCACCCAAGCCGATAAGCACTGATTATGTGATTTAACAATTCAAGTTATATATTCAGAGCTAGTCCAGAGTATGTAGCTTCATCTGCTGCTGCAAGCATGGGAATGAAATGCCTCACTGAGAATGATGACTGTTGTGTTCAGATGACAGATAAAAGTCTGGATACAAAAACCTACCTTTCCCTCAACTATAAGTAATATGTTGATGATTGGTCAGATCTTCCCTGAGAGAATGGAAGAAGGCTGTGTTTTCCCTCTCTGTCATTGTCTGGTTGTCATGGTTTAGGGCTGGGCTGGCCACTAAATACTGGACAGATGTGCTCTATTAACCCCTCTACACTCCCTAGAAGGGAAAAGAGAATAAGGGAGAGAGAGGAGGGTTGGAAAATAAAATTAAGAGATTTAATAAAAACAATAATACTAATACTACAGGATAATATTGTAAATAGGAAAATAATGAAATATATACAGATATGTACAAATATATACACAAAACCAATATAAAATCCTCCCCTCACCCTCCCTCCAATGACGATTATTTCACCAGAGGCTCTGCAGAGCAGGGTACTGGAAAAGTCCCAGTTCAGACCCAGCAGCAGGTGGGAGCAGGATGCAGAACACACAGATCGGGATCAGAGGCAGATGAACTGGCAGAGTTCTGCTCGAACTTTGGCCACTGCAGGATCAAGACGGACGGAAGGGTCTGAGCTGGAAAGGCTCCAAGATGGAAAAAGGGGCGAGACCCTCGTGATCCCTCGGCTTTATACCAAGTATGATATATGTAGGATGGAATACTTAGTTGGTCAGTTTTGGGTCCACTCCCACCCCGTGGGCGCAGACATGGCACCCATGGTGAGACAATGACCTTGAACCTATCGTTGTAACAGCACAACTGGAAAAAACATCCTGCTAGTTTTCAGCAAGTTCAGACACTTAAAAGAGACTGAGCTGAAAAGTAAAATCACGAAATAGAAAATTAGTTCTATTTAGCTCAAACCAGGACACTGGTGATATAGATTTAGACAGAAATCATAACCAGGCTACGACTTTGTTCTCTTCCACCTGAAGCACAGGTAATGGACACTTTTATAGTGAAAGAAAAACAGTCTCCTTATTCGTCTATTTACCTCTCTGATCAGCTTTGCTCTTGCCCATGTAAGTTCAAAAGAATTCTTCACTTGACTCTGACCATATCATTTTCTTCTGCAGCCCAGTATCTTGTGGAAGAAAATGAGGCAAAAAGGCAGAAGGGAGTTATAGGAAATTGTGAACAGATCCCAGTTTGCTGACTGCAGACCAGGACCCAAGATATATTTGCTTAAGATAAACACTTTCATCTGCAGTTTTTGAAAAAAAAAGTAGCACAAAGGGAAAAAGAGAATTCAATTCCTAACTTTTATTCCTAAAGTGAGAACACTCTCAGAGTTATCCTGTAAAGAAAATTAGATTTATCAGGCACCTGAGAATCCAGCTAGGAGGAAGCTTTAATCAGTATTCAAATATGGAGAAACTTCAATTGGGCTCTAACACCTTCTTAGACACTAAAAGCAATCAGTGAGGTTGCACAAATATGTAGTAAACTGGAATGAATCTGTTCCTGTATACATAGACCAGATCATCCTATGATAATTTATGTACTTAATTATTTTTGCAGAGGTAGCTCATTTATTAATTCCTCCGTGGAAAAAGATTCATTATTTTCAAGTGGTGTTGCACTGTTACACTTATTTCACTTAACTACAGAGGTGACAAGGCTAGTAGTTAAATATGAGTGTGATTATGAAGAAGAAAGAAGTGTTGATGCAGGGGAAAGATGGGAGACAATGGAAATGGGGAGAGCAGACAGATAAACAAAGCAAAACAAAACAAAACGTTCAACAAAATCTAAGATCATTTCCATGTCATACAATGGTTTTCAAAAAGCCTAAGGTAAAACATACCTCCACTCAAGGGGATCTGGAGAATTTTGTAAGGTTCTTCTATTTCTCCTCCCCAAAGAAAAAGTAGTATTAAACTATTATATTTAGATCAGAAGCTTGTCTACAAAGTAGTATTTCAGTTCCATGATCAGCCAGGCAGATCAGCCATCAAAATGTAAAGTGTTTTAAATAAGTAGTTTGTGTCTCTGAGGATGTTCTTTCCTGAGTGAAAGAACATTTGTTTCAAGACACACAGTACACAGTATTTAGGAAGACGGAAAAAAGCAAAATCTACATCAATAAATTAAAACCAGAAACAACAACTCACAATAGCTTATTAATTAGGAATCACTCCAGTCAAGATAGCAAAATAGAAAAGAAAAAAAAAAAAAGAAAGAAAATTGATTCACATCATCTGTATTTCTCCTGAAGCAGAAAGATTCTTGCTTTATACTGTACCTCATCCTGCTCGGATTTAGAATATTCTTAAATCTGCTTTAATAATTGTTCCTATGTATGAAGGAAACACGTATGCAGCAAATAAATGAGTGATATGGTATTGCTAGTACTACCATTTAGGACAATTCTCTTGAATTCTTACTGTTCCCAGGTTTTAAAGACAAAATTTACAAATATGGTTTTATCTCCTAATATCTTTTCTGAAGTGCAACGCAACTATAGAATGACATCTGGTGTGGTAGCCATCAGTTTTCCAGCTGAACATTTGGGCAAGCTTTCATAGCTTCTCTTCTACAAATACATACTTCAAATGGATCAGATACTTCACACTTTCAAAGTGCCTAGTTCTGTCATTGAATCTAGGACCAAATGTTTGGTCAGAAAAATATCCTCTTCATGTCCATCAAAGAAACCAGACCTGCCCTAACTCCTAGTGACTTGTCCACTGGTTAATCTCACTCACATTTTTAAAAAAAGAAAATAAAATTGAGTCTTGTTTTCTCTTTTTCTGTGGCACCACTTTAGTGGAAAAATCTGTCCTGCTTAAGCGGGCAGTGTGACTAATCACAGCCTTTCATCCTCTTTTTGCTAAGCTTTGTAATCCTCAAAACTTTTGCTGTTGGTTAACCCACCCAATCCTTTAGTCATTCTTTCAGGGAATCTTCTTCAAATGGTCTCTAGTTTTTCAGTACTTACCTCTCATGTGGGTACATGTCTCCAGAAAGTTTACATTCGCTTTTTCATCTCACTAAATGTCAAGGTAGTATTATTTTTTTGATGCTACATGAGCACTCCTGACCCAGCATCTCACACAGATGCTAGTGTTAAGCTGACTAGTTAAACTTCTTCATAACAGTAATGAATTTCTCACTTTCTTACAATGAATGTCCTCATTTATGAGATCCTCTGGATATAGACTCCTATAGTGAACAGTGTGTGGCACACTCATAATTTTTATCTTTTTACTCTTTCAATATCTCTTGTTATTGAATTTTCTGCTTAATATAATACATTCCTAGTATGGACCTATGTCTCTCTTGTACTGCATGGCTATTACAGTGCAGAGCTAAAGTATTTGGGTGAGAGAATAGTGGCAATGAGTAATTCTTTGCTCAAGATCGCATTTTTTTAGCTAGCATTTTGTTCAAATTTGACCCTACCCAAAGTCAAGAAAATGCTCTCTTCAGAAACAGCAAACTGGATGAAACTGCCTTGTCAGGGATGCTACTTGGTTGTCAAAGAAAGGTAGTTGCATCATAGGCAGGGAAGTTGACCCACTAATTTAGCTGTGTCACTGAAGAAAAAACTTCAGAGAGGCATCACAACAGGCATGTTTTGCTTCCTGGTTTCAGAATTTCGTGATACTATTAAACAGTAATATTATTTATCAAATATGTGCATATGTTGGAATATTTTAAAAGAAAGAAAAAAACCAGTATTTCTCTGCTATATAATAATTCTTCATCATCTGCAGCTTTTTCTCCCTTATTTAGGAGATGCCCTATGGTTTGGATGACTTACTGAGCCCTGCACTCTACTGTGTCCTGTCTCTACTGTTTTGTTTAGAAAACCTGAAGGGAATTGCTGAATTTCACTCCAGTAATACTTCTACATATGCAGCCATTTCCACGGGAACTCCTGGGATTCAGGTCATGTTTGCTGTCTTACCAGCTGGAATCCCCAGGAAACAAAGTTTCCATAAAGCTGCAGACAAAACATGTTCTGAATTCTGCACTACTGACCTCCCAGGAAGTCAGGTTTTGGAGCTTATTGTCTTTATTGAGTTGAGAATCTAGACCAGTTTTGTCAATGTGTGGGAATAAAGTGTATTCTGGATTTTTTTCCCTTAGTACAACTGAAGCCAGCTGCTAATTATTTAAGTGACATTTTTGTTAATAGCTTCTGATGCTTTGATTTATTTATGTTAAATATCAAAGAGAATTTCTTTAGCTTAAGTGTTGTATCTGCCTAGTCTACAGAAATATTATTTGGGACCTAGATGTCCCTATGTTTCACCACCTGTGTTGCATTGTCCTTCACAGCTGCTTTCTGAAATAAATATCTTTTCAAGTATTTACCGCTTAGGCTGTGTTTTTATGATGGTCCTAAGTCAGCAGAAGTGGAGTCTGTCTCACCAAACCTTGGCCTTGCCTTCCCAATTCTCCTTTTTTGCCACCTCTACTACTCATCCTGCTGCTCAATGAACTGATTCAGTAGACTGATTTGCCTGAAAACCATCCCAAAAGTAAGAAAAAATGACGGGTTTCTGACTGGAATGGTTTCCTGATTCATTCATGTCATACAGGTGTTGGCACAGGATTGTTGGTGGGAACATATAGCTGGAGATAATCAGGAGACATTAATCTCTCTGACAGTCCTAGCTTGCCCTTTGAGTGGCTTCAATGGGAGCTGGATCTAGTATTTGCCTTAGTTTTATTTGGTGCTCTTATCTTACTTCTACTCTCTGACTATCTGTCTTAAAGAAATCTATTTGCCATTTCCCTGGATTTCTACTACTTCAGCTCTTATTGTTTTATTGTCCTTCATGAAGAAGCCAAGGAGGCAGATCTGAGTTGTGGATCTGGCATCAGCACTGCAGCTTTTTACTGACCTTTTCATAATGAATTACAAGCAAGCTGGTAAACACTCTAGTCCAGAGAAAAGTCTGCTTCGTTTATTGGTACCTAACATAAAGCCTGTACACATATCCCTCTTGATATCTGCAGTTTAGGAGTTAGGGTTCTCTTTAATCATTTTGGTGTTTCACTAAGGAGAAAGCTGGAGGCTGAGGAACAGTTTCAGCAAACACCAAGGGTGAATCCAGCATTGCAAGGAGCTCTTTTGTTGCTGGCTTCTGTACTTGCTCTTGGTCCATGTGTACATGCTTGACCTTTCAGGGATTTGATGACATTTGAATACATTGTCCAGCATTAGCCAAGTTTGCAAAGGTCTAAAATTCTCCGAGAGAGCATCAAAATCCCTGTGTAATGAAGAAAAGTGAGTGCTGGTTAGGGAAAGGGTTTCTCCTATGGAGCACACATAATGCTAAACACCAAAGGAACTTTAGAGGATAAAACCCAAAAGGACACAAAACCCCAGTAATTTTTAATCACAATCCATACTCTTTTAGAAGCTGACATCAGTCTGTTAACAAAGTTATACTGAAAATCAGAAGCCATTACTTCTACAGCCCACTGAACTATTTATTATATGTCAAGATATCTTAAACTGCATTTTCATTTCTTGTCTTTTCTTTAGCTAAGAGGATTATCTGCATGTTCTTCTTCCTTTCAAAAAGTTCTCAGTAACAGTGTAGACCTAATGATATTGCAGAAGTTTATTCATTCCTCTTGCATCAGTATTCATCAACGATGTAGAGTCAGTCTGAGGTTGGCAGCGACTCAAGGGCAAGCATTTTTCTAATCAATGCACCTTCAAAAAAGTCATTTACCATCCAAGTCTAGACATATAGCAGAAACCTACTTTGCTTTGCTCTACTTAACATCCAATCTATTCTCTAGAAAGCTGAGAGCAACTTGAATTTTCGCTGCCTCACGCAGATTTGGCAGGGTGCCATATGGATTGTTAAGCTTATCAAACACTGTCTCTGGAGCTCCTTATAAATAGTCTCCAAAACCTTTGAATGGCAGAAGAGATTGGCTTGCACCCGACCAAATCATGTCGTTCCTCTTTACGATTCATTCCGAGTACTGCGAACTCTTTCTTTTAACTTCCATGAGCACCTTTCACCTTTTGTTCTAAATACTATTCACCATTCATTTGAGTCAGGTTGTTCTTTTATCACAACACTTTCTGAACATGTCCCAGGTCTTGTTTCAGGCTGTGTTTATATGATCAGACTATTGTCAGTGAGCTCTGTGAAGATTGACACGAACTTGTTTTGTAAGGATGACATTTCAGTTCAAAAATCTCTTCAATAATGATTGCAAAACTCCACACAATTTAATGGTCAAACCCACAACACAAATGAGGTTTTTCTGCAGGTATCAGAAGTACTGGATGCTATATGTTGAGACTTATTTTTTCCTCTTCTTTCCGCCAACAGTCCTTCACCTATTCCTGGCAATGGGGTCACTTATCACCCTCAAAAAATGCTTTTACTGTATAGGATATTGCCACTTTGAAATCACTAGCTGGGTGAGTCATCGCTTCCTGTTGATAGCACTACAGACTTGTGTAATTCTGTTGTGTCTCCTACTCCTGATAAAATTGCTCTGTGATGCAGCCATAATGCATGCTACAGCACAGTTCATTTCGGACCTCAGGGATTTAAATCTTATCAGTCAGAGAGTGCAAGAGCTCTAAAGGGCCATTGGGCCACTGTATAATTTAAAACCTAAAAGATTTATATGGCAAAAAGGCTTATCCTTAAAACCATTACTGCATCATTATTTCAGATTAATTCTAAGGATAGATATGCAAACTGACACACTCAGCCTAAATAAACTGAGCCAGTATAAGAAGTATATGATGGAAAAGGGGTCTAATAACCCTCAGGTGTTCCAGAAGACCCTATTGATTCAGGCTGCCCAACAGATTTATGGTAAATAGACTAAGAGACTTCTCTTAGAAGGAGCTGTTGCTTCTTTCTCCATCATCACTGAGTGCAAGATGCACTCAGAGAACATGTTTTACTTTTTCCTTCCCTCTTTTTCTTTCCTCCAGTAGATATCTAATGACAAAAGCCCGTGGTATTTTCAATAAGCATTCTTTTAATCCTAAATCCAAGGGGTTTTCTTAATGGCTGTGTCTTGCTTCAGTTTTCTGATACTTGTTTATGCATCTGTAAATGTGGGAGAACAAAGAAACTGCTCATGGTCAACAAACAGAGATCACCTCAGTCTATGCATTTTAAGACACAATGGAGAAACTATTCTCTACATCTCCTTTGGGTCATCACTTCTGCAGCTGCAAAAGAAGTGTGACCTGCATTATTATCTCATGCAGAACAGTCATCCAGTAGTAAAATAACCTGCAGATCCTTGTGAGGCTTTCTCTATCTGGCAGTATAAAGTATTAGAGTCAGTTGCAGGCAGCAGTTTCACGCTGTAGCCATCTAATGAGATGATTTGCTTGTGTCCAAACATTTTGTGAAATGGCATGCTATTTTTGAAAACAAAGCTCTTTAAGATTGAAATTGAAGCCTGGACTGCAGATATGTTTGTCACAAAGTATTCAAGTAATGTCTCAGAAGTAGAAATTCTCTGCTGCAATGGAAAGTGGTTGATAATGATCCAAACTACATGGTGGCTCATTCTAAGAGACCACATAATGAGCCTTTTTATCTGACCATTTGAACTTTCTGTAATAACATATCTGATTTCTTTCATTTTTAATAGTACGTATTCCTCACTTTCCTTTTTTCCTTAGACTTGGTAGCTGCCACACAACTCTTCAAATTATTTTTTCTTTCTTTAAATTCCTCCTTCAGGCTGAAGTGCCTAAAATAATCACATCAATGCATTCATCAGACCTCCAGACAGGTGATCCAATTAGTGACTCCTTGCTTGCCTTGTCGGGAAGACATGGCACTAAGGGTATCCTTCAGAGGGCTTGGGCTGGTTTCTTGGTAAAATGAAATAAAGGTTATGTGCTGGATGTTAGCATCTCTTGATTGCTGGCCCTTAAGTAATTCTGAGCAGATGCTGAGCAGTCTGATCCTGCCTTTTCTTGATCAGTTCTGCCAAGCTTCCTGCTTGAATCAGGCATTCCCTTTACCTCAAAACTTCATCACTCCAATCTTCTTTTCATTCTTGTTCATTTCTCTTTATTTTCTGTATTCGTTATGCCCTTCCTGGGAGATGGTTCATAAACATGGAGAGGACCCTACAGACCATCTCAGATTTCCAAGTCAGGCAACAGAGCATACCAGTTGCTACTGGGGTTCTGCAAATGACACTGCTGCTAATACTTCTCACACTATGGTGTTTGGGATTTTCTTTTCCTGCACATTCCCTTATATTGAATCTGTGGGAATGTGTACTCAGGCAACTGAGCTCTTCATCCTAATGTAAGCCTCATCCTGGGTACTAACATAACAGGTTTCCAGCATCTTGTATTCAGATCTTTTTTTGCACACCAATTCTGTCTGTTTGGATATACAGTACAGTGTCACTCCAGACTGTGGGACATAGCCATGCTATAAGATCTAACCTGCTTATTACCTGAAAACAATGGTTTAGGCTCTTTAGTACTTTCAAAAATTGTTTCTGATGCAATGGCTTAAATTCATCTTATTGATCTGTCATGGAAGACAGTACTTGCACTTACTGAGTTGATTGAATAGTGGCTGAAGAAGCTGCTATACCCAGCTGAGATGTGCCTCTAGAGACCATTGAGAGATCTCTTCAGTAAAGCTCTGCAACATTTCTCCATGTACATGGGGTATGCAAACTTCTTCACAATACTACTGTCTTGGTCCTCCTTCTTACATATATGCTAGATGATTAAAATGTTAGCAAGGCGTTAGCAAGGTCTTGGGTTGGTAGGACTTCCTCTCCATTCTGGGCTATAGTCTGAGATCCTGGAGGACACACACACATATATATGTATTTATTTTTTTTCTACTCAGTTGTTTCCAGCCTGTTATTCACCGGTTTGTGCATTTGATTTCTCCTCAAGAAGCATAGCATGTTGCATCTATCTTCATCCAATTTAATTTGAAATATTCCAGACCACCCCTCCCTGGCTTCATCAAGAATGAGCTGAATTTGAATCCTGGCAATGCTCCTGAGCTTGCTTTTGCTCAGGAAGTTCAGATACATATTCTCTGTTGGAGCAGCAAGTTCTTAAAAAGAAAATGGAAAGTAACTGCTAGCAACAGAGGCCTCCTGCAGCTCTCAGTGTGAGCTGCCCTTTGGTTTGAAGTGAGCTGTTGATAACTTCATCTTGAGGTTTGTGCCTCGTTACTCTATAGGTGTCCATAAAGACACTGTTTTTTGGTAATGTTACTCTTGGGTATGAAAATTAGGCTGACTGTCCTATAATTCCTGTCCTCTTTCCTTTTAAGACTATGTCCTTCAATACCTCCCCTGCTCTCTCTAGCCTGTGTGAGATCTCAGATCATTGCCAGCTGTTTTATTCCTTAAGTACCTTGGCATGGATTTTGTCAGGCACTGCTGACTCAAATACAACTGTACGATCTAAATATTCTTTAATTTACTCTTTACCCTGCTCTGGTCTGTGTTGCTCTGTTTCCTTATTTACTCTGTTTCAGTATCTGGTGAAAACTAATCTCCTTCCTGCAGCCTGAAAGAAAGCAGGCACCCAATACTTCAGCTTTCACTGTATCACCTGACTTCTGCACTTTTTTGTTAAGTAATAGGTTTTCTTTAAGGTCTTTCTCTGTCTTTCTTTTCTACTTGCTGCAGTTCCTGGACCCTTTCTTACTGCCGTGTTGTTTCTAGTGGATTGCATTTTGGAAAAAAAACCACGACAAAACGAAACAAAACAGAACAAGACCAAAACCAAAAACCAAACAAAAACCAAAATTTTACCTTTTCTGTTTGTTTAGGATTTTTTTTCTATTTATTGTTATTTCCTTTACAGTCATCTTTTATCTTATACCTTACTTTTCCCCCGCTTTTGACATTTACCATGCTTTTTTTTTTTCTCAGGGGAAGAATTATCCTCATAATCTAGTGTAGCAGTTTATCCTTATTGCTCCTTTTAATTATATAGAAAAGGGAAGGCCAACCAGTTGTAATTCAGATGCTGTGACTACTTTGCTGGACTCTCAGCTCATTCTGCTGTTTTCATGCCTTTCTTTCTCATACTAATAACTGCCAGTTATGCTTACGTTTAATTCCAATTTATGTGTCCCATGCCCCTGCATATAAATATCTCAGATACTCAGCAAACTGATGCATTGTCTCCTTTTTTCTGCAATTTACCATGCAACATGTTTCATTCTTTTTCCTCCCATTTTTCACCATCACTTGTAAGCTTCTGTCACTTGCTCCTTTTAATCTGGCATCAAATTATTTCACCACTAGATGATAATGTACACAAGCACACTTGCAATCATACCCTTTAAATTAAAAATGTCAGTATTGTTTCTGGTTGGTGGTATGTTACCACATCCAAATGAGATTATTCAGCTGTGAACAGATCATAGCTGTACGTTGTAGTACAAGCTCTGCAGATGTGAGACGTTGTCCTCGAAATATCATTTCAGAAACAAGGTTTCTTTGTGATAGTTTTCAATCATATTCAGGTGGGAAATGTGGAACATGCTGATTTAAAAACCGTTACCCTATTACAAATGCTTACCTAAAATTATAAAGTCTGGTGATCTGAATCATAGATAACAAGGTGATAAATGTATTGTAGTTTATTACCTAAAAAGCATTTTTTATCTGAGTCTTTGCACAGGCCATAGGGTATTTCAGCCAAAAAAACCTTCAACATTACCTCATTAAAAAATCTGTTAACTTTTTCCTTTTTTAAATATAAAGCAACATTGGCAGAAACCTTGTTTTTGTAACTCATGAGTTCTTTACCAGCGGATATACCCAATTTTTTATTATAATGTGGTGTAACAAACATTCTACAAATCAAAGCAAACAACTGCTGGGAGTTCTCTGGCCTGTTATTATCATAACTCCAGCAAATACAAGCTCCAGGCTGCAGATTTGGTCAGCTTTAAAATGACTACAGATGTGGACTGTATTTCATCAGAGCTCTGTTTATTAGGTTGTCGTATTTCGTCAGGGAAACCCCTGGAGAGCCAGTTTCAGAGCGTTTTCCCTTCTGAAATTGAAGTTTTTGGATTCCTTCACTCTGAGAAGCAAAGTTTCTCAAAGCAAGCATGCTCAGGTCAGGGCCAGCTGCCTGGCACTTACATTTGCCAGCTCCATCTCTGCAGGTAGCCAGCCCATCACCTGCCCAGGTTAGCCCAGGTGGGGCTACATGCACTTCAGTGTAGACAGCCACAGCATGTTCTGAGTCTTCTGATATTGGCTGCTGTCAGCATAAAAAAACTTTGCCCCAAGGCCACAACCCTGTGTCCTCTTGCTGCTGTTGGTGATGCTGTGCCTAGAATCTGATGCAATTTTAAACAAACTTACTTAAACTTTTTTTATTATTATTATTCCCATTTCTTTCTACTTCAACACTAGAACATGCATAGCTACTTCCTTTAAAGACCTCAAAATTAATTTTGTTTCTTGCTTCGTGCTGTCCAGCTTAACTAACAATATCAATCCATTTCAATTCTCACTTCTTTGCTTAAATTACTTTGTATCTCTGGTAATATGAATACTCGTCTGCTAATCAATACACCAGAGATATTTTTATTGATTTTTGCTGTCTTTTTCAAAAAAATCTGTTCCAGTAAATTACCAATTGCTGCTTATAAATAGTGTTACTGGATAAATTTTTTTGCAGTAAACCAATTTCTTGTTGCTTAACAAAGAGAAAAAAAAACTAGTTGTACTTTATCAGATCTGAAAGGTACACAGACTTGCAGCCTGATCCTGGGAAAATTGTCCCCGTCCCATTGGAACTGGTGTGGCAGAGTGTACACAGCCTCTGGAGACTTCCTTGCAGTGCCACACTTCTCTGCTTCCACCGTTGTATGTATAATGATTTTGCTAGTTTTGTCAGCATACTTAGTGGGCCATAATGGATCACGTGTGATAGTCTAAAATAGGTAGAGTAGAGGAGGAATTAGCTCTTAATTGGCAAAATTACTTTTGTACTATGAAAGCAATTTGTCCAGAAGGCCTAGCACCTTACACAGAGGGGATATCAAACTTGAACAACTTGCTCTTGGGTAACCTCCTAACTTGGGCACTAATTCAAAAGCCTTCATGGGCTGCGTTGCTGCACAGAGTACCTGAATGAGTGTTAGTGACAGCCTGGTGTTGAGGAAGTAGATGAGGAAAACAAAGAACAGGAAGAGAAATTCTTTAGGAATAACTAACCTGTTCTTGTGCCTCCCTTGTGTCTTTTCCTGTCTATTTATAAGGTAAAAACACTTCATATAAAATCTTACATAGAAAGTGGAAGCTTTGCTGACAGAAGTAGTCTGAGAGTGGATTTCCTCTATTTTTTCATAGTGGCTCTGTTTCAATGGGACTTTAATTTGTCATACCAGATTCTCATTTCAGTCAAAGTGAGAGATGAAGAAATGTTAGCTTATCTGCTCACCCACTTGCCTTCATAGAATCATAGAATCACAGAATCATAGAAAGTGTTGGGTTGGAAGGAACGTTTAAAGGTCATCCAGTCCAACCCGCTCCTGCAGTGAGCAGGGACATGTTTAACTAGGTCAGATTGCTCAGAGCTCCATCAAGCCTGACCTCGAATGTCTCCAGGGTTGGGGCTTCCACTATCTCATTAGGCAACATGTTCCAGTGTTTCAGCACCCTCATGGTGAAGAACTTCCTAATATCCAATCTAAATCTACCCTTTTCTAGCTTAGAATGATTCATTCTATCACTGCACACGCTTGTAAACTATCCCCCCTTTCCTGTAAGCCCACTTAAGGTACTGGAAGGCTGCTATAAGATCTCCCCACAGCGTTCTCTTCTCCAGGCTGAGCAATCCCAACTCTCTCAGCCTGTCCTCATAGTATTGGTGCTCCAGCCGTCTGATCATTTTTGTGATAATTTGTGTATCTGCCCACCTTAGGCAGATACAATATCAGAGAGGCATTTCCTAGTGCCGTGTTGGATTTCTGCCACCCAGAATACAGAAAAGCCAGCTCTCTCAGTGAGATTATTTGGGGTAGAATGGAAGTAAATTTGTTCTTATTTCCCTTTGTATTGCTGAAATCTTTTCATTCAGCTGTTTCATCTTTTCAAGCCTTCCTTGGCAGCTGTGAGGTCTTGGAATTTTCCAGGTTTGGAGACTCCTGCATCCACTTCATGAGACTAGAAGAAGAATATTTAATAATTCAAGGGCTGGTAGAAGTGAGAGTGTACTCAGGTGCTTCATCCTGTTGAAAAAAGCAAACAGCTGATGTTACATATAACCCACTAAACAAAGCCAAAATGTACATCGGAGGTTTGGGAATTCTGTTTCACTGGTATCTTTTTGTATTATTAAACAGATTAAGCTCATAAACTGTGTAGCGGCATCACAGAGCATTAGCAAGAGGCTTGTAATAATCCTTTTCCTACTTTTTAAATTCATCTGTTTGTTTTCACAGACATACTTGTTCCACTTCTTGCTGCAGTATTTTCTGTTGGTCAGCAATTTTATTTCTATACAGAAACCAGATGATATGCAAAAGGCCATAATTAAGGAACACAATGTAGCATTGCTATTAAGCTAACTTTTTTCTTCACCATTGAAAATATTCTCAGATCTGTTGAAACATTAAGCTTGCTTAATGACACCATCAGGTGGGGAAAGCCTGTCTTTCCTGAGAAACACAGGCAGGTAAATCTGGTGGGTCCATCTCTAATGAAGCACATGGGAACTTCGACACTTGTATGTCAGAGAATGGCAAAGCTCAGGTGAGTATAATGAAGGTTTTTACTGGACTAGGAAGGTTACCTGGAAAGTTATCTGTAATCTTTATTTATCCAGTAGGAAACTTCTCCCTCTAAAAACTATCACAAAGCTCCATAAAGCTTATAGGTCCCTTTAAACTCTTCAAAACTGCCTGTTTTCTTGAAGAATGAGAAGTCTGGGAAGTTTCATAAGCCCCTGAAGACTTGCCAGCCAGAAAAGTCTTGGCAGCTTTGCTATTCTTTCACTGATCCTAAAGCAAATACTTGTAGAGTGTATGAGGATCCCTACTGAATAATGATCATGCTACTTTTGTTCATTGCTAATTAAGTTCAGTAGTAAAATTATTTGGATCGCAGAGGGAATAAGACCATATTGATTGCAGTGTGCTGATGCTGGCTAAAATAAAAGCTTCACTAAGCATATATCACTATGACTCATAAATAAAGGAATCCTAATGCTAGATGTAATGCCAATAGCAAGGCATACTAGCAGACCAGTGGAGCTGAAAATATCATAATTTGTGTAATGAGTGCAGAAAAGATGGCAATTGCTCTTTATATTTCTATTAAAATGACACAGATGGCATTGATAGCATTTTAGTGGCTATTTTGCCCTTTAGTATTCCCATGATGCAAGTTAGATTTATCCTTCTAAATAAAAGCAAGAATGGGAAGTCTAGGATGAACATTTGTAGTGGTTTCTGCAATATGTATGAAAATCACATCAGAAGCATGAGAAATTGAGATCTTCTGGAACGTAAACATTTACTTAATGGTTGTCTTGCCTGCAAATCACAGAGAGCTATTTTTAGTGTTAAGTAATAGCCAAATTTCATCTTATCTTTTTCTGCCTGGTTATTGTTGTATGGGTAATATATAGTGTGAGAGGACTGTACAGAGCAGACACTCTTACACATTCAGATACACATGTATTTTTTTACTTGTAAGATCCACAGCTCAGTCAATGTTTTTGGATTGAAGATATATTAGCTAATTTTTAAAAATTCTTATTCAAGAAATACCATCCTCATGAAACCCTTCCTGATCCACTGAAAAGACGTATAGTTCTGTGAAACAGTAAGGACAGATAATGTTTCTCTTGGTAATGATAATTTTAATCTCAAATACATTTGGTTAAGAATAATGGCAGAGGCTTTGCAGCTGATACACTTTAGGGAAGTTACCATACTACTAAAATCTGTAGGGAAGTTACCATACTACTAAAATCTGAAGTCCTTATCATATATAAGTGCTGATTAAGATAAATTTATTTAATCTGGAACCTTTCCAGCAAAAAACCATAGACTGATAATGCAAAAAAGTAACATGGGTTTCACTGAACATCCTTCTTGGTTTTGGGAGTGACTTCTTTCAGATGCACACATTTTGCAAAAGTTGAAAGTTGCTCAAAGTTGTTTCAAATTGAAGCAACAAAACTGAACAGCAAAATGTTCCCGTTTAAGCTGAAGCAACTTTAAAAAAACAACAAATAACAATGCAAATACAATTCAGTTGGATTCCAGACCAAACTCCCTGTCTGTTTTCCCTCTCCTGCGTTTATTCAGAACTACCAATGAACCAAATACAGAATCACAGAATCACAGAATCACA
>NW_010198445.1:0-30995 GCF_000695765.1 Mesitornis unicolor
AGAGCTCACTTTTAAAGTGGGCCGTGACAGGTAGTAATCTTCATGAGGCAATTATTCCTACAGCGTCAACATAACCATGCTGTATATGCAGCTGAAAGCAGGTTTGATCATGACACCAAAATCTTCTAAATGAAAAAAGGAAAAAGGTAGCAGTAGACTCAACTGAGAGAAAAGGGCCAGAATGTATTGGGAAGCTATATGTTGCCATAACATTGATTACAAAATCAGAGTGTAATTGTGCCAGATTACATATGAAACTGTATTGAAAGTAGGTAAATTTTTTTTTTTTTTGCTTGAGAAACTACCCATGTGATGAAGAGAAAGAGAAGTAGTTACCCGAACTAAGTATCAGGCTAAATTGAACCTGACTAATATAGCGGAGCTCAAGTTGCATTTTGATGAGATTAAAACAGTCCCTTGGCTTTGACTGTTCCAGAACATGTATCATTATCTGAATTGTCTTGAGTTGTTCGTGTGCATCATTGCTGTGTAGTCTATTTCTGATGATGTTTGAAAAAGTCATTTCATCATCTCTTCTCTATTCCCTATTTTTTTCTTTCCAGCCTCTATTTTCATTCATGAATATTGTATCTAGTAAGTTAGTGGTACCTAACCATCCTTCGTCTGTCCATAGTCAGTGCACTGTGCCACTGCTTCTTTGTGAAAACAGTATCAAGAAGGTTATTGGCCTTGAAGCTTAAAAGTTGGTAATGCTAAACTTCATGGCTACAAGTTTACTATGGGAGTTTAAAAGGCAAGGAGAAGGTTTGGTTGGTCACAGCAATAGAAATGAAAAAGGATTCAGAGTATATAGAGATAGTCAGAGTTACAAGGGAAATAGATTCTAGTACGTGTTGGAGCAGAGTACTGAAAATTGTTGAAAAAGAGAAAGGAGTTTTCCAGGTATAACCTCAAATAATTTTTTTTTCTTTTTTAATTCATACTCCTATAACAAATATAGAGCAAGGAGCACAGATCAGTCTCAAATTTTTTTTTTCTACTTTTTTGTCTGTTCTTCAGCTGAGTGTCCAATATTGATTGGCATCGGAGCTACAGAAGCCATTATGAACTGGCCGGAATGTCTAAGATGATTCAGGAAAAATGAAAGGACCATAAAAATCATTGCAAACTCATAGCCCTTGCTGTGAGGAAAAAAAAAGCAGTGTGAGGGTGGAATTTAGGGTGTGCATATATTGTGGTGGTGTTGGGTTGTGGGGATTTTTTTAACTAAGAAAACTGAAGACTTCAAAATCAAGCAATCAAAACTTTATTTATGTGGAAATAGAATCTCTTGGTAAATTCTAATACCCTCCCAGAACATGCAAGCAAGCAGAATCTAAATCTCTGAGAGCATGGCACACGGTGCAGTTATACATTATTTCCGTAACACAACTTTTGAGCCTGCATCGAGTGATGCTGCCACAAGCATAAAGCAGCTCAGAGGTGTTTCTTGTTCTATAGAGAAAAAAAAAATGGTCCCTGTAAGTTGACCACTACCAATCTCTTTGCAGAGCACTGGCTTAAGTTAGGCCAAGAGGAGGGGAGGGGAGCTGTGTGTTTCTGGCCAGGGACTTATCATTCCCTCTCAGTGAGGATTGTACCTAGGATGTTTTCTTTCCTTATCCGTTGGTGGGCCTCAGAGGTTGCAGCCAAATACGCCATCTTTCTTTGAGTATCTTCATGGC
Organism: Mesitornis unicolor; assembly: GCF_000695765.1. Taxonomy (NCBI): domain Eukaryota; kingdom Metazoa; phylum Chordata; class Aves; order Mesitornithiformes; family Mesitornithidae; genus Mesitornis; species Mesitornis unicolor. Next base: position 1,686 of record NW_010198445.1, read on the forward strand.
AAGATGAAAGCTCTGTAGGCTCAGCATAGTAAGTCAATAAAATGAGAAGTCTGTAAAAATAGTAATAAGGCATACTTGATCCCTCCAGGCACAAAGGCACATCTCATCCTATCCCAGCCACAGCTCTCCTAAGCTGCTGGAATGAATCCTTCTGCGCTTTGGTATAATAAAGCTACGTCTCTTGCAATAAGGACTGTCAGACTGTATTCAGCTACACGGGGGAATGCAAATGCACGCAGTAAAATGAAAATACAAAGAAAAAAGTTATATAGAACATTCATTATGAATGCCTTTGTTTCTACTTATGATGACACTTTTACTATGCCACTACAATTCCTGGGGATGAGAGACAAAATAATACCCGTTTTAGCATGCCATTTTACTAGCTGTTTCCACTCTGTGCCCTTCTGTCTGTGAGAACTAGCTCACACTAACTTTGCACAGCAGCTGAATATAAAAGATGTAAGCTTTGCCTGTGCCCAATTTTAAATCGGCTTTTATCTATCTAGCAACGTCACACACTGATTTTAGTATCAGATATATTTGAGAGTCTAATTATCAATCAAACATAATTCATATCCTAATGTGTCCTATATTCTTTTATTGTCTTTGAGGTTCTGCATAGTTGAAATGCATTTTGCAGAGAATCATAGCTTATAAAATTTCTTTTGTGAATTTTTTTTTACTCAACTAATAAAACTCTTAGTTAATTTACAAAAGCAAGACCTTTTCTAGCAGTGGTAGAAAAGGAATAAATGTACTTTGATTTCAGGTCTGTACTTGAAAATTTTAAAAGTACTTGATTTGCAAATTGAATAACTTGTATATTGGATCCATCTGGGGAAGTATGTATTGATATCAGAAGAATTCATCTTGATGAATTTTTTTTGAGAGAAAACACACTTTGGTGTGTTCCAGTAAGTTGAGAGATGCTTGCTTTGTGTTCTGGGTCTCAGCCTCCAGAGAGCTTCCTTTCTCAGTAGCCTGTAGTGATAAGTGGTGCTGTTAAGGCTCTGATTTTAATCTCGTTACAAATTTAACACTGGACACTTTCTTTGAAAGTTTTATGAAATATTAAAAACTTGTTTCCTCTGGTATTTCTCATCTAATTCAACACATCTGTACACTTTTCAGACAGATAACTTTTTCAAATCTCTCTCTAAGCTTCTTGGGAGTAGTTCTGAGCAATCAGTAATGATAAAAGTTTAAAACACAAAGGCAATCTGTAACTACTAATCACAATATACAGCTTTTTATTTTCTTCTTTTTTTTTTTCCCAAAAGAGCTGCATACTTTATTTCTGCTTTCTGTTATGCACGCTGGAAGAATTTCTGAGTTAAAATAACTGTGTTTGCATGTAGGTATGTACACATATCTGTATATATAAAAATCACTATTTTATATATGTGTCTTTCCATCTTCTTGTAGTGAGTATAAGGTAGTATTAAGAATCATCATTTTTGCTTTTCATAGTATTGTCTGCTATGCTATAGTTAAAATGAAGGGTTGCTTGAAAAAATACATTCAGCAACTTGTTAATTAAAAATTATTTCTATTCTAAAATATGCTGCAGTTTTACATTAAGGCTTGTTTAACATTTTAAAGCCAGTTTAGCATCTTAGAGAATAAACAAGTGTTTCAGGCACCACTTGTAGCATATATATGACTGTAGTGCATGCTTTTGCGATGTTTACAAAATGCAGTACTTTATTTAAACATCTATTAAATATACTCATTCTTTTTTTTGCTACTGATTTTTCTTTAGTTAAAAAACCTGTCATCTTTTCAGCAAACTAGCTCCTTTTTCTGATTCATCCATTGCTACATGAACCTGGCAATGTGACTAGTCAGCCATTGCTCAGGAGGTGAATTGTGAGGCCCAAGAAGTTCCATAGTTCTCTCTATATTTTTGGGATTGTATTAAACCAAACTGGTCACAAAGAAAAAAAAAAAAACATCTCTTTGACCGGAGAGACACATATTTGATCAGAGATACTCTGATACAGAGAAAGAAATTACCTTCTTTTACAGTTTACCACAGTGTGGCAGTAGTTCTTTTTGACTCCTGTGAGCTGATCTGACTTCTGTTGCAAAGCTTAAATGTTTGCAACTCAGCATCCATCTCATGCCTTTTAATATATTCCAACTCTAATCCTAATGATAGTGGCCAGGTTCCAGGAGCATTAACTACATTATAGTAGAGATATGGTATGATCTTTTAGTATCTTCAGTATTTTCCTCCTTCCCCTTTTCATGAATATTCACTCAGGAATTTCCTTATTTTAATAAATGGGTAATTGAGACTGGGATCTCTCTGGCAGGATTTTTCTGGGGCACACACCCCTCCAATTATACTGGAAATCCCTACTTTCAGCTTTGAGCAGCCCCCCTCTATACTCTTCCTTCAGGCTCTGCTATTGCTTTTGTCATTTCATCTTTCTTCTTCCTTGATGATGTTGGCAATCGTCAGGCTATATCTCACTGTAAAAGTTGATTCAAAAGGGCATCACAGACTTGCATCATTCATTTCTATTTACTCATTATTCAAGCCTTACACAAGTGTGAATTCTAGATACAGCATATTAAGGGATGCCTTTGTGATTAAGTTCTGTTTAGTCCAGTATCACAGTCTGATCTCAGTCTATAGACTAAAAAGAAAACTTGGTATAGAAGTGTGCATGCACTGTGATTACAACTATAATAAATAGGTTAAATCACTGAAATATTGGCAAGGTTATACAGTCTTAGAATCATAGAATTGCAGAATGCATTGGGTGGGGAAGAGACCCTCAAAGGTCATCTAGTCCAGCACCCCTGCAGTGAGCAGAGACACCTTTAACTCGATCAGGTTGCTACGAGCCCCATCAAGCCTGACCTTGAATATCGCCAGGGGTGAGGCCTCCACCACCTCTCTGGGCAACCTGTTCCAGTGATCTATCACACTCATATTGAAGAACTTTTTCCTAATATCCAACCTAAATCTACCATTTTCTAGTTTAAAATCATTACCCCTCGTCCTATTGCTACATGCCCTTGTGAACAGTTCTTCCCCAGATTTCTTACAGGCACCTTTCAGGTATTGGAAGGTCACTATAATGTCCCCTTGGAGCCTTCTCTTCTCCAGGCTGAACAACCCTGTCCTCATAGGAGAGCTGCTTCAGCCCTTTCATCATCTTTCTGGCCCTCCTCTGGATCCACTCCAGCACTTCAGTATCCTTGTTGTGTTGGGGACTCAAAAGTTGTATGCAGTACTCCAGGTGGGGTCTCACCAGAGCAGAGTAGAGGGGCAGAATCACCTCTCTCAATCTGCTGGCCACACTTTTGATGCAGCCCAGGATGTGGTTAGTCTCCTGGGCTGCAGATGCACATTGGTGACTCATGTCCAGCTTTTCGTCCACCAGTACCCCCAAGTCCTTTTCCACAGGGCTGCTCTCTGTCATGTCTCCCCAGCCTGTATGGATAATGAGGATTACCTCTACTCAGGTGCAGGACTTTGCACTTGGCCTTATTGAACCTCATGAGGTTCATACAGGTCCACTTCTCCAGCTTGTCCAGGTCCCTCTGGATGACTTCCCATCCCTCTGGCATGTCAACCACACCAGTCAGCTTGATGTCATCTGCAAACTTGCTGAGGGTGCCCTCAGTCCCACTGTCTATGTCATTGATGAAGATATTAAGCAGCATTGGTCTCAGTATGGACCCCTGAAGGACACCACTTGTCACCGTCTTCCATTTGGACATTGAGCCATTGACCGCTACTCTCTGGATGTGGCCATCCAACCAATTCTTTATCCATTGAACAGTCCACCCATCAAATCCATATCTTTCCAACTCATAGAGATCTTCCTTTCAATAGTCTGGTTCAGTAAAAATGTGCACAGTCATAAAACTTGTAAATGTGCAGTCTCTCTAAGCTTGTGAGAGGTAATACACCTGATAATGTGCTGTCTTAAAAAGGTCTGTCTGGAGATAATGTGAAAACCAGCCTGCTGCTTGCTTTCTGCAGGTGCCTGAACACACGTGACAGTGCTCTGATTTTGTTGCATGGAGCATATGAAAGAGATACTTTTGACATTGGATGTTAATAGGAGTTTTCTTTTACACTCAGAGCAACCAGAGAAAGGCCAGCCAGTCTGTTACATACTTCTGAAATAAATTGTTGAGTCCATCATAAACTGGATCTTTAGAACAAATAATGAGCATTAAACAAAAAAAAATAATTATTTTTTAGTGAAATTTCAGACTCCTGTATGTATCTTGCCTATCTAAAAGGTCACCTCTATGGAAATTCCTGTTCTAATGATGGAAAGTGAGAGTGTCTGAGGTAGACACTAACTTTAAAATACAAAAGCTGAAATAATGTTGTTTTTTTTAAAAAAAATTCCAGTTCTGGTTACTGCTTTAGGCACAACACACAATATACTGCTGATACATGGAAGTAACTAGACTGTTTTGTTACCAGCCACACAAAGAATAATACTGCTTAGTCTTCAGGATAGCCGTGGAGTATGATATATGCAAGATTAAAAGGTGGTGTGTTGTGGTTTGCTTTGGAGGAATGGTATATGCACTGGGCCTGATGAATGAGTATGTGCCTGTACTATTTGTTAAGGGAGGATGGTTTATCAATAGGAGGCAGGGTTTTTTATAGAAAATGGCTTAAGCATCTGAATCCTGAGACTTCATAGAAGTTGATGTGTAAAATTCATTAACAGAAAAACTAACTGGAGATCAGCTGGAGTTTTATGATACTTTCTCAAGCTACATAGTAGCTCCACCACTGAAGGAGGATGAGTAAATTGCTAGTGTTCATGTGGTGTGAATGATGTCTTACCTCGAGCTGTATCATGAGTGATCAAGGGAAATAATTTCAACTGCATTAGTCATATAAGATTTGCTGACAATTCCAGAAATCCCAGGTTTCTTAAAGGAAAAGTAACAGTAAATTAGCTCAGTAAATTTCTACCAAGCTTTGAAAATTTTCATAGGTTGTTCTCAAAGGGCAAGGAAAGAAGAAGGAGGGAATGAGAAGGTTATCTGGGAAACTGGCACTGTACAATATTCGAAGATCTGGTGAATCCTCTTTGTCATCTCTCATGTTGGTGACTTCTTCAAAGAGATACGGTGTGGTAGTTCCTTAGCTATTACTGGCTGCAGAAAAACAGATACCAACTTAAACATGCCCTCTGATGTTTCGCTGACGAAATGATGGAGCTATGCTGACTAAAATTAATTCCATGGCACAGTGCCTGGAGTTTCAGGGCATGTGTAAAATTCTGATGTAGTCCTTCATCTCACATAATATTTACTATGAGGACTGTGTTGCTTCAATTCTTGGAGTTATAACATTATAGTTTAGGAATTTTAAGGTTGTTTTTTTTTTCCTCAATGTAGTTTAACTTGCTAATACCAACTTAGAAGTATAACTAAAACCAGGTAATGTTGACTGAAAGTTTGACTCTGAAATAGTGGCCAAAAATGCAAATTAGGAAAGGAATTTAGTAAAGAAAGCAGAAACATTGTTATGCCATTAACGTACCCTAGATACACTGACAAGTTGAACCCTGTGTGCAACACTTTCATCTCAAAAATGTCTCAACAGCATGGAGATAGATCCGTAGAAGAGTAGCATGAATGCTCAAAGATACTACGTTGCTTTGCTGTAAGCGAATGAATGGTTATATGGATTTCTGAGACTGTAAAAATTAAGGCAAATTCTTTGAGAGTTCATAAATGTGGAGGCAAGCCTTTCACCTCAGGATTCTCTGAGGTTCATACCTGTGGCAAAAGAGAGCTTATGTTCTCATATGCTTTCAAAATTACCTGCTATTCATTACTCAGAAGATGCTGCACTAACTGAACCCTCAAAGGTCTTCTACTCCAAACTGATTCAAGAGAAAAGTGAAGCTGAGAATTGACATACATTAAAAATTATTTTTATAATAAAATTAGAAAAATATGCAATAAAATCCAGGTTTAGAAACAACTTTCACACAGGTGTGTTAAGCTGAGCATGTAACGCTGCTTTAGAGCAGTTATATACCCTCTCTGCAGTAAATGGAGTTTTCCTTTGTTTACAACTGCAGAATTACTCTACTTTTTATTTTCCAAGGAAAATAATTTATAAAAATATGGTCTGAATAGACAAAATATAGATAGTGAGTGAATATTTAAAGGGAAAGGAATATTTATGGGAAAAGAGATGCTGCTGTTTTAAGAAAATGAAAGGGATTGAGTTTATCAGAAACCCATTTTTTGGTTTTCCTACTGTTATTTAGGTGGTATGATGAAGATTTACTGTTAAACAGCCATCATATTAATTCTTTATGAGATCTCTTAAATTTAATGATTCAGGGCTGGATTCTGCTGCTCACAAATAGAAATGTAGAGACTTGTTTCAAATTATTGCAAGTTTACTCTAGGTTAATCAAGGTCCAGTGTTGAGCTTTTTTTTTTTTTTTTTTTTTTTTTAAAGAGAGATTAATTAAATACTTGAAAATAAAATTTTAGACTATCCAAGTAATCAAAAATTGAACTTTTCTTTAAAAGGTAAAAAAGAAAAAGTCCATATACAGTGTCTTTTCTCAGTCTTTCATTGCCACCTTCTTCCTTTGTCACAACAGGAATCATAGACAAGGTAGTCTTCAAAAGTCTAGTTCCTTTCCAGTTTCATGATATATGGGATATTATTTCACTTCTGTGAAATAAAAGTATTGGCTTTTCTTCTTCATATTTCCTTTCAGTCTGAGATCCACTGTGAAGGAACAACACATGAAAAAAACAGTACAGCTGGAGATGTAGGCTTAACAAATTCAAAAAATACAAACCAAAATTATCTGCCAGGGAGTGGAATTAGACTGGACATAAAGGAAGCTAAGCTTGTAGTGTATTGAAAGACCATAATGGAGTAGTAGAAAAATTAGAAACAGTAGACAAAAACTTCATCATTGCTTTCTAATTATTGAAATATAAATTAATACATCGTTATTTTTTCTGGTTTTATTCTCTGTATATGGTCTTAATGTGTACATCTGATAGTAGTGACCCATTGTCATTTATTTATTGCTACTTTTTAGTTCATGCTGTGGCTGTATACAGAACTTGTTAATCATTATAAAAATTGAAAGACTTTTCTTGCCTCAGGATTTTTTCTGTTTGTCTTTCAGATCATATTTTTGACTGACATTTACAGATTATATGGCAATGCTGTTAATTTAGTTTTGACATGTGTTAGCCAAGGGAAGGAATAGTATTCGTGCTGTGAAATTAATAGAGAAATTCTTCATATTTTTTTATTGAGGTATTTCCCCTTTGGAAAGTAAGGTTTTCTGAAAGTCAGTCATTTCTTCTGTGGAGAATCACTGCTTTCAATGAAATGCTTCAACAGTGCAATAATATATTTTTTCTTTTTAAAGAGATATGAGAAGCAATTTCAAAACCATTTTCACTTTACCTTGCATCATAGTTTACTCTTGGAAATGAAAATAATTCTGACCCACTCTCAGATTTTAGGATTTGCATATCTTTTAACTTTTTTAGCTTTGCTAAACAGTTTTGAAGCTGTTCAAGGAAGTCAGAATGTAATTATCCCTATGTCTTCCTTTTGTGCGTGTGTGTGTTTTGCTTAGCTTTGTTAAAAGGGCAAATATAAATAAGAAATAGTAATAAAGCATTTGAACACAGGCTTGTGCACAACACAATGTCCTGAAAGCTTTGTAACAAAGACATATCCAAGAGTAGCCCCGTTGTTCTATTTTAAGACTTGGGAAATCTGTTTTTCAAATAATCTGTTAATGGAAATAGGATTACCAACTATTTATTAAAATCTAATTAAAGTTTAAGTAAAGCCTAATTAAAGTTTAATGAATGTAGAAAGTTTTAATAATGTAATAGTGTTGTGCTGTGTACATGTTCTGTGACGGTGCATGCTATTGTGAATTAGTTGGCAGAACACGGGCTTTTATTGTTTGTGCTTACAGCTCTCATAAACTTTCTTTTGATTTTGTCAGTTCGGCATATATTTAGAAGGCATGAACAATTTGAAAGGAGAGCATTGTAATCTAATGCCCAGGCTGAAAACCCTGTTCTCCCTTTAGTTGCAGTTCCTTATTTCCTTTGTTCCTTGGATCTGCAAATGCATTTTTGCTGCAGCTGTTGGTCCTTGTTAAAGGTTAATTGTAAATCCATAGCAGATATGTAAACATCGAACTATTAGTAGCACCAGCAAAAACAATACTTTATGAATAATATTGTAGGTTGCCCTAAGAGCGCCTCCTAAAAGGCTGTAAAAGCATCAGGGTGCAGAAGGTAACTATGGGCTCAGTTAAATTCAGCCTCTCTGATATTAAACCCCACAGTTCTGTAGCTTCCATGGCATCAAATCTCTCTACGCAGTATGACAAGTATATGGACCAGGGCACTGAAAACTCTAGAAAGTCTTTTTTTACTGCTTTTCAAATTGTAGCTTTTACAGCTTCCTCATCACTTGCTTGTACAAACAGGTTGAAGTCTCAATTTTATCCAGAAAATTGAGTTTGTAAGTGTCTTAGGCAGTGAGATACAAACTAACTTATCTTTTTCAGCTTAAACTGCCTGCTAAGGTTTGAACAGACTTTATAATATAGAAATGTTATGTTTGAATGGCTTTGAGAAGTTGGTCATTCTTATAACTGTGCGTTAACCTGGTAGAAGTAGTTACTAGAGCAGGTTCCAGGATCAACTTTACATTATTTGTATGGATACATCTGTATAGGGAATATCTGGTGTACTTCCAGAGCATTTCCTGATCTGGAACTTTTTATCTCCTATTTTTGGAAAATGGGCTAAATAAATTTAGAAAACTGTAGCAAGCATAAGCAATTATATTCTGTGTAGATTATTATTATTGTTTTGGGTGGGTTTTTTTTGTAGTTCAAAGAGCTGTCATTTGAAAAAATAAAATGTATAATTCCTTGTAACACTATTACTTCCGTCCTTATAAAACAATAGTAAGTAGATGGGGAAAAAAAATCCAGAGGAAAAAATGGTATAAGTGTTTTATTATATTTATCCATTTTGTAGGTATTAGATACAATCCGAAAAGTATAACATTGCTGATTAAAATATATAGATATGAAATGGGTCTGTTTTTTTCAAATGTACTCAGTATGGGGATAAAGAGGAAGTTTCAGAAATTTTTGAACCTCTTCTTATCTTCAATGACATTTGTCTTCCCATTAATCATTATTTTTCCATTTGTGACACACCATTGCAAACACTCTTTTTAGGCCTTTGAAGGGCTGAAGAACTCTAAATTTAGAATTTAAAAAAAAAATAATCCTTCAGCACAAACAGACCTTTGGCAGGTTTAACACATCTGTAACAGCTGTTGTATTTTGCCATAATTTTTTATGCAACATCGTAAAGAAAAGGCCATAACTCCCATCTCTAAATGCAACTGGCATATTTCTTTCCGTTTCTCCTGCTGTGGACTGCCAATTATCAAGAGTGAGTAATGAAAGAGTGAAGCCTTTGGAGCACCCAATTCTCAGAACCATTAGTTTTCTTTTATACTTCAGTCTAATTCCAGGAATGTGCTAGATGAGAAATAAGACATATCATGTCATTTCAGGATAATACCATGTAATTTTGGGGTAATAGAGAATTCATTTCTGGGTAGAGAAGTGATCTGATATGGAAAAGTTCCATTTCTTTCTCTCTAGAGAGCTTTATCTTTTCAGATATGACCTTGTATAATTAAATATATTTCAAATATCAAGAGAAATGAGAGCAGAGCAGACAATAGAATCCTCTATTTTATGTAGAAATGAAATGAAATTGTATGAAGCAGTCAGTGTAATATAAGATGAAGTAGATTGCTACTATTCATTGTTTCCAGTGGAATTCCTGTTGTTTGATTTTATTCATTACAGTTTCATAAGGAGGCAATTGTATTATGTCTGTGTGACTGGAGTTTTAGACTCAGACTTAATTGCATTAATTCAGAAAGTACTGGCAAGAATCAGTACTTAATTGCTGTTATTACTTGAATATAAAAGAGAAAAGGGATGGTGTCCACTCTGAGATGTTACAAATTTCACACATGAAATACCAGGTGCTGGGAAGCTACAGTTCTGATTCTTAAAGGAAGATGTGTTTAATAACAGAGGATCTAAATCCCTATTTATTCTAATATTAAATTAAAAATGTTTCAAAACAAATAATTTATTTCCTCAAAGCACCCATTTTTCTTTTAACAAAACCCCACAAATAAACAAGAAAAAAACCCCAGTAATCTAAGTCAGATAGTTTTGGTTGTTTTAAGGCCACACTCAGATATAAAAATGCTTTTTTTTTCTGTAATTTGAATCCGCTTGCATTAACATATGTAGTATTATAAAGGCAAAGTGAGATTGTCTCAACATAGTTTTAAATCTGACTTTGTAAGCATCAACACTTGTTACAGTCCTTAAACTGAAGGAAAGTGAAAAAAAGATAATGGTTCATGACATCTTAACTGCTAGAAAGGCATGAGTATGGCTGAAAATATTTTTCTGAAACTCAGTTGCTTTTTCACATTTCACGTCCAGTCTTTTTGAGCTGTTACTTAACTATAGCGGTTAATGGTGCTGAGCTAATAGTCTTTATTGTGGTGTTCAATGGGTTACTTTCTGAGTATAGGCGTAGGGTTCCTTCTCAGGCTCGAGCTCCCATCTGAATCAGGTTAGGCATGGAGTGCATAAAGGAGGGAAGAACGAGCATGCATTGCCCCATGTCCTCACCTTGCGTCTCCCTGTTTGCAGCGTGGCTGGACTGACCATGGCAGGCTTGTTGTCAGGCCACCTAGGTGTGCTCATCCTGAATTGGCAGGTATTTTGCAAGCGGCAATGTGGAAGTACAGAGTCCAAGTTACAGAAAGCACTGCATTTCAGCTTGCACTCTGCCATGCTTTCCAGAAGGCACGCTAAAAGTAATTTTTGTAAATGTTTTCTTTAGCTCTGATTTTACAGTTTTGGCACAGTGATGTGGTAATGTCACATGCTACCTAGAAAATACATAATAGCTGAAACTGCTTGCAGTGGATTGTCCCTAGACCTTTTCTTTATGAATGTGTAATTTTTAAAGCAATAACATAACTTAACGTAACATGGTAATTTTTATTTGATAAATGGAGCCTGCTAGAAAATTAGATTTAGATTTCTATTCACTTAGGGTACTCGTGGTTAATGCTATTTCAATTCTCGCTGAAAAGGCATTTTTAGGAACTTGTGGTCTGAGGTAGATTAATAATACAGCAAGGTCACTCTTAGTATTGAGACAGACTTTTTCTTTCCTTCACATCATATCAAATGTTAAGGAACATGAGGCTTGAGTATAAAAATTCATTAATGTTCTTCTGTATATTTTGCTACAAAAACAAATGTGCCAAATTCAGCATAAAGTGTGGAGTGGATTTTTGACTTGGGCTTTTTTTCCACAGTATTGATTATATATCACCCTTCACTGTTTGAATAGTGTGTTGAAGAAAGTCTGTCTCAGAATAGTACCTTATAGTTTGATAAATATAAACTCAGATTTTATGCCAAGATTAAGCCATGAGTTAGACCTTATTCTTGTGGAAAGCAGCTTGTTGGACTTCCACAGAGAGATGAATCATTAAAATCTCTTTGAACAGAAGGACTGCTATATTTTCTTGACTCTGGCACAGTACCTTTTTACACTGCAAAAGATGTTAATTTTTCCATGATGCTATTTATTTTGGGAAAGATAGTGGGTTTTAGAATGGGATTCAAATGAGAGGCATTTTGAGCTGCTTTACTTTGCTACTGTCTAAGCCATTTGCTGATGCATCTGTGTTCAAAGAAACTTTATTTTATCTTCTCTTGGAAGTGTCCTTCTGTGGGGTTAGAATAGGAAAGCATTTCATTTTGCAGGTCCAAATACATGGCAGCTAGCTTAATTCTGTCTTGCAGTTTAAGAATCTAGAATCTTGTGAAGTCAATGTGAGGAAGAGTTTTGAAACAGATGGTTTCAACGTAATCTCAAAATTAGTGTTGCAACCGTTACCTTTTGTACTATATTACATCCTTTGTGGAAATCATGCTTTGCCAAGAGTTTAAATCATTTCAAATGAACAGTGTTACTGGAGTTTTGTAACTTATGTACAGCTCAATTCAGTTCATAAAAGTTTTTTTCTTTCTAAATATAGTAAAAAATATTTTTGCTGAAGTTATCAATTCATGTATTTTTGTAATGCTAAAATTTTGGCTTTTATTCTGTAAACGGCAATTCTACATTTCAGTTGGTACTAAGATTATATTGTTAATTTGCTGTTTATTTTTTCAAAGTGCAAATTGCAACTGAGTATCTGAACATGAATTATGCAAATACAAATTTACATTCAGTATACTATAAAAAGTCCTAGTTTAAGCTTATTGGTTTCACTAATGTGACTTGGTATCAGCTACACATATGAATTAAGTCTAGATGCTTGAGAGTTGCTCTTATTCTAAAGGTCCTAGGAATGTAAGTACTATTTTCTGCACCCGAATACACGGCATAAAAATATATGAGAGGAATAACTGAAGCCACCATTATTTTGGTAGTTTGTAGTCAAATAGTCAGGAACTGGAGCTGAAAAGCTAGTTTTATGCAGATGTATGCATAGTTCCCATTTGTATAGTCTTTCTTCCAAAGAAAAGATAGTTGATAATGTGACCCCAGACTTTTATAAAAGGTAAGTGCAAAATAAAAAGATTTTTCAATGACAGCTTAAATAGATGCAGGATAGGGATCTGGTAATGCATGTCGTATGTTTTCCCATCTGTTCCTGTGTTTTGCCCACTAAATGATGTGACGATGATCCAACTAAGGATTTGATAAGAGGATGACTGGCGTATTGTTTATTTTTTACATTACAGAAGTGCAACTATTTACATGAAATTACAGTAGTCTTTGGCAGAACAATCTCGGTAACTGACCTTTTCTATCTTTTCACCCTTACCTCTGTGTGAGCCTAATACACTCTCAGTTATGTTAGTATCTAAATAAATTGCAACGATTATGAAGAATTTATACTGATAGTGCTTAGATGTAGTCCTGCACTGTTGTGTGCATGCACAAAAGTATAAAGAAAGGAAAGTATTTCCTTAGAAGAGTTTTAAATTGAATTTAACTGATATTATTTTATAAAGGAATGTCTAAAATAAGAAGAAAAACCTTTAAGTATAACACTAGCTTTTGTGTTGCCAGTATCTGAATTAAAGGTAGATACAGGTTTTCAGTTAAGTGTTATCTTTACTGTAAGTTTACTCACATTAATCAAAACTAGTTTTCAAGTACTTACAATTATGAAAGGTCATTTGTCTGATCCCCTTTTTTCTTCTGCTGTTCACACTTTCTTTCTCAAATAAGTGTGTATGTATAGAGAGCATTTTTGTGTGTGGTGGGGTAATAAATCTGTAGGTATATGGATGTAGCTGTCACTAAGTTCCTTTTGAAATGATGGCCTGTGAATGAGCAGCACAGACACCACTTATATGTGTCAGGTAAGTGCAGTATCTTCTGTTTGACACCCTGAAACTCTCTGATCCAGCAGACTTCTACTAGTAGTTTGATTTTTCACTTTAGAAGTTCTTGAGGATAAGTACACCTGACACTGTAATCACCTAATTGTGACCTTCTGTTCTCCAAATTACAGAATGGTAGGGGTTGGAAGGGACCTCTGAAGATCATCTAGTCCAACCCCACTGCCCGAGCTGCCCCACCTAGACCAGGCTGCACAGGATAGCATCCAGGAGGGTTTTGAATGTCTCCAGAGAGATTCCACAACCTCTCTGGGCAGCCTGTTCTGGTGCTCTGTCACCCTCACAGTAAAGTTTTTACTCATGTTGAGCTTGAACTTCCTGTGTTCCAGTTTGTACCTGTTGCCCCTTGTCCTGTCGCGGGGCACCACTGAAAAGAGTCTGGCCCCATCCTCTTGACATCTGCCCTTCAGATGTTTATAAGCATTAGCGTTGTCTTTTTCATGCTAAACATACCCAGGTCTCACAGCCTTTCCTCATAAGAGAGATGCTCCAGTCTCCTCATCATCTTTATAGCCCTCTGGTGGACTCTTTCCAGTAGTTCCATCTCTTTCTTGAACTGGGGAGCCCAGAACTGGCCACAGTACTCCACACGTAACCTCACTAGGGTAGAGTAGATGGGGAGAATAACCTCCCTCAACCTGCTGACCACACTCTACTTAATGCCGTTTGCCTTCTTGGCCACAAGGGCACATTGGTGGTTAACTTGTTGTCCACCAGGATACCCAGGTCCTTCTCCACAGAGCTGCTTTCCAGGAAATGATCCCCTAACCTGTTACTAGTGCATGGGGTTATTTCTCCCTAGGTGTAGGACCCTACACTTGCCTTTGTTGAACTTCATTAGGTTCCTCTCCACCCAACTCTCTAGCCTATCCAGGTCTCCCCAAATGGCAGCACAGCTCCCTGGTCTATCACCTACACCTCCCCGTTCTGTATGATCAGCAAATTTGCTGAGAGTACACTCTGTCCCTTCATCCAGGTCATATGAATATATTGATCAAGACTGACCACTGGGGAACACTGCTAGCCACAGGCCTCCAAGCAGACCAAGCTAAATTAACCCATTCAGGTTAATTCAAATACTATTCTTTGTTTTATTAACTATGTAATGGCACGATGTCACTTGCTACAGTCTGGATTTGTAAAATGTTTGTCTGGAGAAGGGATTTTGTGAATATTCAATAAAGCTGCATTCACAAGGAATATCAAGTAAAAAGTTTGAAGGGAAGCTCCAAAGAATTTAGCTGCAAAAATCTCTGTCTCCAGGGAACGTATGAAACTATGTTAAAAAGACTGCCACAAGAATGGCAAAAAACAAAACCTGTGACATGAGCTTCACCCACATCTGCCAAATTTCAATTCTCTGTAGTGAAGCAAAGGTACTCAAGAAGTTTTCCTTTTCCTTTTTCCTTTTCTTTTCCAAAGCAAAGATGCTGAGAATTGTTTTTCTTACAGAAATGATGTGGAGGTTTTTTCTAGTTGGCCATAAGCTGTTGAACTGTTTTCTGAAAATACTCTGATGATAAAAAGAATGAATCTAAATCTTTATTAAATACATTACGTGGGAAATTTCAGTACTGATCATTAAATTTTTATCAGGTTGGCATACTGAAAAAAGTCTTCTAGCAAGGAAACATTGAGAAACGTTAATAAATAATGCTAAGATTTTGCCTGCATAAAATAATTAGCAAGCACCTTCAGTATGTACTGACCACTTTTTGACAGTAATGTATTAAGCCCACTATTGATTAGTATTGACAGAATTTTCTTGTTAAAGGTTGATAACCTGTGAAATACAGAAAATGCTGAATTACCAACAGAAGGATTTTGCAGTAGAGCCAGGGGAAGTGTCCAAATGTTTCAATTCTGTGTCCTTTGACTTACCTGTAGGCTCAAGATGATGCATTGAGCAAAGAATCAAGTTTCACAAACATTACAGTTTTCCATGACAGTACACGTAACTTACTCATTTACAAATGTAAAGTAAGACAAGTTTTCATTCCTACTATTTTTCATTCTAATTGTAAAGCCAGTAGTCAGCAGCATATATTCTCTTATATCACAGGGAAAAAAAAAGTTCAAAATAACTATGGAATTCTTGTATTCAGCAGCTACCTTAATATTTGGCAGCTACCTTAACCTTAAATGGAAATACATAACTGAAGCCCTGGATCATGCTACTTACAAAAGAACAGAAAAAACCTTGTAATTTTGATTAATGTTTTCCTTTGATCTTCCTTTTGATAGGCAAAGGAATTTTTAGTGCAGGTATTACTGTTCTCATTACCCAGAGTTCTCCTCTAGTGACTCTTTTCTCATGGGTTCCTAAGAAATGCCTTGATACATATATCATAAATTTGCAGATCAGAAGGGTAAAACTTAGTAACGTTCTGATCATTTTGTGTAATATTGTTTTGAAGTGCCTTGTTCTTTGGCTTTTACCTTACGAAGTTAAATTTTTATGAAGTTAAAATTAGACTATGTCTCTGAAACTACCAAATATACAGTGGTGAATCACATCATACTAAAGATTTTATTTCAATAATAGTTTTCCAGTATTTACTTACTACGTAGAAGAGATAATAGAAATGAACATTGTAATCATAATGTACAAAATCAAGTGTGTAAAAAATATTTTATTTTTATACTAACTATTTAAATAGCATATCCAGCAGTCTAGTTATGACTTCCTCCTGAAAATGATAGTCAGGATCAAGAAGGTTAATGAACCTCAAGGTATTGCAAATCCTCTGCCCCTATAAAGACAAATATTCTTTCATCTCTGTGAACTACATATTGATGTCCCTCATCCTTATAATCCAAATAGATGTAAGAAGGTAGAGTTGACTGTACTATCTTTTTTAACATAATGATGCAAACCAGTCATAGAAGTCTGGACAACAACAAAGCAAATTATTTGCTTTTTAAAGGGTTTTCCTGCAATGCTTTAGAAGGGAAAAGGAGGTGTGTTGCGAAAACGGGGAGAATAAATCTGGTCTTGTGAGGCTGGCACTGAATATGCGACAGACGCAAATCGGGAAACAGTAATCGTTTATTTACAGCAACATTTACAGGTTCTTTTGGATTGCCGGTGATAAATTAAAAAGCTACAGGTACAGTAAAGGGTTTATAACTAATATAATACCAACAACAAAGCAATATGGAACACACAA
The DNA here is from genome assembly GCF_000695765.1 of Mesitornis unicolor. NCBI lineage: Eukaryota > Metazoa > Chordata > Aves > Mesitornithiformes > Mesitornithidae > Mesitornis > Mesitornis unicolor. The sequence goes on from NW_010198445.1 coordinate 18,421, forward strand.
ACACCACCAACAACAACCAACAACTTGCCCACAGTGAGCCTGGCTGCCTGGCAAACAGACAAGCCCGTTTGAACAGAAATACAGTGGAGCAAAACCAATACACTCAGGGTATATGAGCCCGAGGAGAGAAATATAAAATACATTCAGGGTACATAAGCCCGAGGAGAGAAATATAAAATACACTCAGGGTATATGAGCCCGAGGAAAAAATATAGAATACACTCAGGGTATAAGAGCCCGAGGAGAAAATACCACTCAGCGTTAGCTGAGGTAAATGATCTTACCCACGAGGTGACCCAAGTGGTGGGGATGGAGAGGGAGCGAATTCGTTAATCTGTTCAGTTCATCAGTATGGTTCTGAGTTCATCCTGTCCCCATGTAAGTTACCTTGGCCAGCATTCCGACCAAGGGGGAAGGTTCTCATCACTCCATGGCTGGAGAAGTAAGTCACCCCATTTCTAGTATGAATCTTAGGGGTTTTTATTCCCTGATGTACGTGACAGCAGGCAGGAGGATGCCTGAGTGGACTCAAATTTCTGCATTACGTCACCAGGGCATACATGCGGGTGGGGATGACTATAGACAATCTTATCATTTATGTTAATGCCACAAAGTCCGTTAATTCACACCTGCATGGGTAGAGGTAATGGCTCCTTTGTTTGGGGCGGAAAGAAATGGGGGACTGGGACCATGGGGCCTCCGCCTCATTTCACACTCCTCCAGGCATCCGGATAACACCAGATATGGATCTAGTGATGGTTGCCACCTCGCCCAGTGCTTGCCACGTCCCCAGTGCTTGGTTTCATGCTTCCAGGCATTGCAGCTACCTGGCTTGGACTTTGTGACTTTTTTCTCTCTCTCTACAAGGTGAATCTCCGAATGTTTGCTCTGATAAAAAGAAAAGTAATGTACAACAAAAATATATATCATTATCCCTGAAGATTAAGCATGAGAGTGCCTTTTCCAGTTCGTAGTGCAAACTAAAGTGGACTGTATTCAGGTATCAGTAGAGGCACTCAAAACGATCAGTCCTGTGCAGATTTGAAGAGCTGTAGGATCTTGATAGATTTTTAGAAAGTCTATTGTATTTCAGTCAGGGTTCTAAGTTTTTCATAGCAAAACTAGTTACTGTAATTATACTTGGCTAATGCATTCTTCATACCAGCAAATGGTATGAAGGACTTGGTAAAAGGGGTTGTGCCAGGTTTAAAGAAATACCCATGGACTGTCTTAAAGAAACTGAGAGAAACCCACTTGAAATTCTAAATTTGTGCTCCTTCTGGCTTTCATTACTTGTGTTTAGACCAAAATATCATTTTACCGCTTTATTTAGATAATCATGCAATAAGGAAGTATGACCAAATTCTCTCTGTAGTTGAGACAATCACCAGATAGTCACTGTCTCTGGAGGATAGTTGAAAAACTTAGAGCTGAGCTGCTCCGTTCTTTTTCTCTGTGAACATCTTCAAGGATTTTTTCAGCTTTAGGTGAATATTTTGAAAGATCATAGAATGTATTGTGTTGGTAAGGACCTTTAAAGATCATCTAGTCCAACTCCATTACACTTAGCAGAGACATTGTTACTAGATCAGGTTGCTCAGAGCCCCATCAAGCCTGACCTTGAATGAACTCCCTCCAGGGATGGGGCCTCCACCACTTCTCTGGGCAACCAGAGATCCAGTGATCTATCACCCTCATATTGAAAAACCTTTTCCTGATATCCAACCTAAATCTACCCATTTCTAGTTTACAACCATTGCCCCTCGTCCTATCGCTACATGCACATGTGAACAATTCTTCCCCAGATTTCTTACAGGCACCTTTCAGGTACTGGAAGGTTGCTATAAGGTCCCCCTGGAGCCTTCTTTTCTCCAGGCTGAACAACCCCAACTCTCTCAGCCTGTCTTCGTAGGAGAGGTGCTCCAGCCCTTTCATCATCTTTGTGGCCTTCCTCTGGACACACTCCCACACTTTGATTCCTTTTTGTGTTGGGGACTCCAAAGTTGGATGCAGTACTCCAGATGAGGTCTCATCAGAGCAGAGTAGAGGGGCAAAATCACCTCTCTCGATCTGCAGGCCACACTTTTGATGCAGCCCAGGATGTGGTTAGTCTCCTGGGCTGCAGATGCACATTGATGGGTCATGTCCAGCTTCTCATCCACCAGTACCCCCAAGTCCTTTTCTCAGGGCTGCTTTCCAGCACATCATCTTCCAGCCTGTATCGATAAGGATTGTTCTGACCCAGGTGCACTTGGCCTTATTGAACCTCATGAGGTTCCCACAGGCCCACTTCTCCAACTTCCTCTGGGTGGCATCCCTTCCCTCTGGCACATTAATCTCACCACCCAGTTTGGTATCGTCAGCGAACTTGCTGAGGGTGCACTCAATCCTGCTGTCAATATCATTAATGAAGATAGTAAGTAGCACTGGTCCCAGTACAGACCCTTGAAGGACACCACTTGTCACCATCTTCCATCTGGACATCAAGCCATTGACCACTACTCTCTGGATGTGACCATCCAGCCAATTACTTATCCACTGAACAGACCACACATCAAATCCATACCTCTCCAACTTAGAGAGAGGGATGTTGTGGGGGACCGTGTTAAAGGCCTTGCAGAAATCCAGATAGATGACATCCATAGCTCTTCCCTTTTCTACTAATGCAGTTACTCCATTATAGAAAGATATAGGAGAGTAGGGAGTCACAACTCGTGCTGTATGAAGCACGAGGACTCTCTGGGACAGGTGGCCCAGGTGACCCAGGACAAATGATCTGGGTATGATCCAAGCTGACCAGTAAAGATATATTCTATCCCATAAACATCACACTCACTGTAAATTGGGGAGCTTGCACGGGATGACCCCTTCCTCCTCCTCCTTCACCTTTTTGATCCCTTCCCTTCTTCTTAATTATGGCAGCCTGTTATGGTTCCTGAGGCTTACCCCTCCCATTTTTGTTGGCATACGGCCAGTGGCTGCTGTTTGTGAGTTGAGTATAACTTGGATTGCTTTATTGTCATTGTTCCTATTCTTATTACAATTAATTTGCATTATAATTATTTAAGATTGGATTGGTTTATTAAGTAGTCTTTATCTCAACTGAAGTGTTCTTTAATTTTTGTCTCCTGATTTTCTCCACCGTCCCACCAGCGAGGTGGGTTGGCAAGTGAATGACCTGCGTGGTATTTTAGCTGCTTTCCAGGTTAAACCACAACACCATCAATAATGATCTGTTTGGCAGGCTCAATAAGTGGATCAGGGAGAGTAATTTCCATTTCCCTAAATTCAGCTAAAGCAGTTTTTAGCAGCAATCATGGAGCTCCTTTAATCTGCCAAGTATTAAGAAGTTTTCCTGGCTAACACTGACTCCTGAAGATATGTTTTCATAGACTCTGTAACTGCCAGCTAAATCATGTTAAGGGGAGTTAACAGTTTGATATTTTCTGAGAATTCCATAAAAAAAGGTAGTAGTGTTTTACCACTTAGTGCAAAGCACTGTAGTATCAAGGATTTACAAATCGCTATTGTGGTGGAGTGTCCTAATGTTATTCAATATCCAGGAAATCATTCTTCCCGCAAATAAAATGAAGTGTCTATTAATGTAAAAAATCCAAATTTAACTATTACATGATATAATGAAGGAAAAAAAACACATGGTTAATTCATTTATCCCTAAACCTAAAGCAAACCCTTGCTGTCCCTTTGCCGCTTCCTTCATGCAGCTGACAATTAATGTGATCAGGAATACAACCCTGGTACAATGCTGTTAGCTTTCAGTATTTGCAGGGAATATTAAAATTCAAATTTTCCTCCTGAAAAAAAATACATTGATCCCTCAACTCTCTCCTTTTGTGAAAATATTCCCTAAAATTAAGTAGCAAATTAAACGATGTTTCCCAATTTTAGAAACATAGAATCATAGAGTGGTTTGTGTTGGAAAGAACCTTAAAGATTGTCTAGTCCAACCCGCCTGCCATGGGCAGGAGCACCACCCACTAGACCAGGTTGCTGAAAGCTCTGTCCAGCCTGGACTTGAACATTTCCAGGGAGGGTGCATCCACAGCTTCCTTGGGCAGTTCCAGTGTCTTGCCATCCTCACAGTAAAGAATTTCTTCCTTCTACTCTAAATCTACCCTCTTCCAGTTTAAAGCCATTACCCCTCATTCTATCACTACCTGCCCTTGCAAAAAGTCCCTCTCCAGCTTTCCTGTAGGATCCCTTCAGGAACTGGAAGACTGCAATAAGGTTCCCCCAGAGCCTTCTCTTCTGCAGGCTGAACAGCCCCAGCTCTCTCAGTCAGTCCTCATAGGGAACGTGCTTCAGTCCTCTGATCATCCTTGTGGCCCTTCTCTGGACCTGTTCCAACAGCTCCATGTCCTTCTTCTATTGTTGCCCCCAGAGCTGGACACAGTACTCCAGGTGGAGTCTCACCAGAGCAGAGTAGAGGGGCAGAATCGCCTCCCTTGCCCTGCTGGCCACACTGCTTTTGAAGCAGTCCAGGATGTGGTTGGCCTTCTGGGCTGCAAGAGCACATTGCCGGCTCATTTCGAGTTTTTCATCGACTGACGCCCCCAAGTCCTCCTCCTCAGGACTGCTCTTGAACCATTCTCCGCCCAGCCTGTATTTGTGCTTGGGATTGCCCCTACCCAGGTGCAGGACTTTGCACTTGACCTTGTTAAACCTCATAAGGTTGGCATGGGCCCACCTCTCCAGATTGTCCAAGTCTCTCTTGATGGCATCCCTTCCTTCCAGGGTGTCAGCCACACCACCCAGCTTGGTGTCATCCGCAAACTTGCTGAGGGTGCACTCGATCCTACTGTCCATGTCGCTGACAAAGATGTTAAACAGTACTGGTCTCAGTACTGAGCCCTGAGGAGCACCACTCATCACTGGTCTCCATTGGATATTGAGCCATTGACTGTATCTCTCTGAGTGCGATCATCCAGCCAATTCCTTATCCAGCAAGTGGTCCACCCATCAAACCCACGTTTTTCCAGTTTAGTGACTAGGATGTCATGCAGGACAGTGTTGAATGCTTTGCACAAGTCCGGGTAGATGGTGTCAGTTGCTCAGTTTTCCACATTGACATTTTACACTCAAGAATTTATTTAACAGAATAAGAAGAAATAACATAGTTATGATTTCCATTATTTCACTCTCTCATATTCCTCTGTTTTTTTTAATGTGCCGAATATACATGGTCACGTGAATAAAAGCCAATCCTACATCACTTCTTTCTTTTACCTTCATCACTTAGGTTGTGCTTGGCAATATGTGCTTTTCTTGAATACCTTGTGTACTCTAAGGATAAGATAGAGTAAGATCTCTTTTCCCTTCCACACTGCTCCTAAAGTCTAGCACCTTCAATTAGATCAAAGACTATAAAACCCCTGAGTTTATTCTGGCTTCTCCTCATCTTCATCAGAAGATATGTTTAGAAATTGCTAATTGGCAAATATTTCAAAGGAACAATACTTCAAATGCAAGCTGGGTTCTGTAAAGGGTTCTGCTCTTTTACTGCATGTATTTGCTCCCCTTTGCTTGATTTCAGATTTCTTGCCTGCAGACACTCAGTTATCACCACAGGCGGGGAGTGTTTCACTGACATGAGTTTGTAACCATATGTAGATAATGGTTATTACTACCAAATTCTCAGGAATGCATACAGTCAATAATTCTAAAGATTGGAAGTGTGATATTCTGTATTTATTCATAGAATTACAGAATGATTTGGATTGGAAAGGTCCTTAAAGATCATCTAGTTCCAACCCTCCAATCTAAAAAAATTGTAATTTGTGCACTGTAAATAAAAAGATTTTGCAAACAGGATGATATGCAGACCTCTCATGATATGCTATCAGACTAGTGTTATTTACCATCTTGGTTACAAACATGTCTTACTAATGAAAAGATGGCACTAATCTTTACTGAGGCATCTATTGTTTTGAAGAGAGGATATCATATATAAAAATAAAAAAATCTTTTTAATGAACAAAACTTGAAAGCAGATTTGAAAGAAACTTCTTTCCTTTTTTTTGTCTTTGATTCCAGTTCAATTATTTTCTGTACTACTTATTTTTTCTTTGGTTTAATAGTAAGGATATCTTGGTATTATGATATATTGCTCTCTGTTTGATACAAAGATCCCTTCATAAAAACAAAGTATTTTAAAATATTAATAAATTTATTGGTGAAAGAAAGGGAAGCTACAGAGATGACTCTAAAGTCTCCTGCAGTTCATAGTAATTAGTTCAAGCTACCATAACCTTAAGTCCTACACATGTAAGTGTATATGCAGTTCTACTGAGTATTTCATGCTAATTAATTAGGATTAAGATCTTTGACCTTACCTCTCTTTGCCTTCCAAGAATTTAGTGGTTTGACACATTATTGTTGCTTAAAATACTGAAATACTGTTTGGTTCACATAACTCAAGTACCTTACACAGGTGCTTTAAAATTGTTTATAAGGCTACTTAGCACATAAACTAATCTGACTCACTAAGTAGTATTACAGTCTCAATATACAACTACATTTAAGTCAGATGCATGCATTGGTTTTAACTTCAGCCTTCTGGTATTTTTCCTATGTTTTTCGATGCCACTGGGTAAGAAAAAATGATGCAATAGTTGAAACTATATTTGGGCCGATGAGGTTTAATGTTACCTTCCATATCAAGTCTTAATGTTATTAATTAGTTAGCCTTGGTTTTGAAATTAATAGTTCTGTCTTTTAAATCCTACCCCGATACTCATGAAATACAGAATCTGAATTTCCCAGAGCCATAGACTGAATGTTCCTATATTAAAACTTCCTATGAAGAGAATGCCAAATAATTTCCAGATGGTGGATCAGGCCTTTACAGTGTGAATGATTTTCAAATGATGCAAAAAGAAGTAAGATAAAGTACTTTTAATTGTTATATATGTTAATTGGAAATGTCTTCTCCATATTCAAGCATTTATTCATCCTTACTATATAAGCTATTAATTTTTTGATATGGGCACAGTCTTCTACCTAGACAAGCAGAGACTCTGCATGATTTTTTTTAAATACAGAAACAATTCAGGACCGTATTTTCCTGGTAGTTATGAAGATTCCCAAAATGATGTGTTAAAAAGAACTGAACCCTGAGTACAGGAAAGCAGGTAAATAAACTTTTTTGCCCTTTTGATTTACATGGCTTAACAATCCTAAGAATTAAGCTGGAATCAGACAAACATGATGATGCTGATAAATTCTATTTTGTTAAGTCCTTTAGTAAGCAGTACAAATATATCACTGGGCTTTGAGCAACCTGGTCTAGTGGGAGGTGTCCTGAGCATGGCAGGGGGTTTGGAACTAGGTGATTTTTAAGGTCCCTTCCAACCCAAACCATTCTATGATTCTTGTTGGCAATTATTTTCCTATGATAGGGAATATCATAGCATACTTCTCACTGCAAGAATGCATGTAGCTTAGTTATGTAGTAGAAACACTCACAGTGTTTTCTTGAAATGAAGACAACAAAAATCTCAGTTCCTTTCTCTCTCTCTTCCTATGTTTACAGTACAGATTTTGAGTAACCAAAGTCATCTGGAAGTTAGGTTTGTCCTCAGTGTTCTGACTCTGCAAAATCATTTAAACATTTGCATGACCGATTATTTAGTCTGAATTCCTTGTGAAACAGCCCTTGTTTGTTTTTCACCTAAACATTTCAAGGACAACACTGCTCAATCAATGGGATTGCTGTTATTGAAACTTGGCTAATAGGAAGGGTCTAACACCAGCAGTGATTCTCTGTACTGCCAATAATCTTCAAACCATATTTGAAGCTGGACCTTTGTATTTTCAGATACACTTAAGTAGCTAGAAATCAGCTGGAGGGAAAAAAAAATTGCTGAAGATTAACTTGCACAGTCTAATCTATATGGTATAAGAAAGTGAGGATAATTTGGGCTTTCTTCAAGGTCAGTTTCTGCCAGTAACCACAGTAAATGTTGAATCAGAAGGAGCAAGAAAGCATTTTGAGGAATGTGATGAATTTTAAGTACAATTTGAAAACTTAGTGTTTCTGGAAGAGGGGAGGAAGTATGTCTCATAATGCTTATAATGTAGACATGATCATGATCTAACACCACTGCAGCTATAGTGTTTAAAATGCTGTCCATAACTGCTAAATTGGCTCACAAGATAAATGCCAGAATTGCAAATCTAATGACATATATAAAAATTAAAAATTAAAAAAATGTTCAAAAGTCATAAATCCAGAAGTGACACAGTAGGAATTTCTTAATGCAACAATATTCAGAGTATAGTAATTATTTTCCTGATTTTTCACTTTGGATCTATAGAAGTGTGCTTAATTACAATTCCCCAGGAATAGATGTTGGTAAGTTATCCAAAAGCAACAAGAATCACAGAACGTAAGATTTTTTAAAGTCTAGATGTTCAAGAACCTCTGAGATGCCATGCCTGCTCAAAAGTTGTCCTCTGTTTCATTTCACAATGGGCAGCAAAATATATTTTCATGGAGGTAGAATATCATACTAAAGAAAAAAAAATGCTTTCTCCTAATTCTTGCTATGCAAAAGTTTTACATTTAAAAAGCTATTCAAAGTTTGACAGGCTCTGTGAAAATCTTTTATTTAAAGTTAGAAGATGAGTCTATAAAGATTTGAAAATTGAATAGCTGAAAGGCATCAAAAAGGCACATTTTGATCATATGCCCCAAAGCAAAAAAAGGCTGTTGCTTTCTAATTAATGTATGTGCTTACGGAATTCATATTGTAAAAACTGCCTTGAGTTTGGCATACTTCCTTATGTCTAAGCTCACAGCAAACGACCCTGCATTTGATATTGTAATTTTCATGTGACAGAATAAAGATGTTAATGTGGAGAATACAGAGAAAAGAGAAATACTTATCAAGGGAGCTAATTATTATAGGAGCCTCTAGTGGTCTCTATACAGAGTTCCATCATAGTCTTGGGAAAAACAAAACAAAACAAAACAAACAAAAAAGCCACCAACCAAACTGTTTTGCTGCTTGTTTCACTAGGTAGGGAAAATGGCCAGAAGGAGACTGTGAATATGAAATAGTTAAAATATTTGATTAACAAGATGGAGATGAAAAGGGATTTAGTGGTACTAGGTTTTATGGATAACTTTTAAGATACCTGGTAAAATTACTTGGTGTCTACTATGTAAAATAAGAAAAGGTGGTGTATTTTGTTGTAGTAACTCAATATTATCTGTTCATTAGTAATACTAAACTCCTATTGATCCTAGATATTTTCACTTGCTTCAGTAATATAGGGCCTGTGTTTATGGTCTTCAAGTTAATCCTATTGATCGAAATATGATATTTTGAGAATATGCATAACTACCCTATCTGATAAACTTACTGAAGAGATTCCCGTAAGTGTTTTTGTATTCTTTAAATATAGTGTTATTCCCTATGGTATCTCGACAATAGGAAGTCTGTTTATTGGGTTGATGGTATACAGTTACTCCCATAGTTTATAAGCAGCTATTTTGTGAATTATGTCTTAGTAAAACACTGCCCTTTTCTGCAACATGAATCCCTATTAGATTTGCTCTATCCTGCTTCTGTAGATTTTATTATTATTATTATTTCCCACAAGGCTTGGTAGTAGTTGTATTTACTTTAGAAAATTTGATATGATGTGACATTGCAGCCACAACCTACTCAAAGCAGAGGAAAAGTAAAAAATAGCTTTAGAACAGACTGCCAAAAATACTTGTTGATGGGAAAAAAAGGTGGGGAAAAAGTAGCGCTGTCAGGCTGACTCCAACACACTAGTTTCAAGGATAAAGGATATGTGTTATGGAAGTATGAGCAGAGGCTGACTGTCCAAGCTGTCTTTCCAGCACTTTTCTAGTTCCCTAAAGCCTTTTTATTTGTGAAAAAATGGTCTAGGACCCATCCCAGTGACAGAAAATTCTTTTTTGCACATTTAACTGAGGAGTCTTGAAATACTTCTGGCAGCTACTGTGAGACTTGTATAGGGGTCCGGCTTTCAGATTAGTCCCTGGCACTCAAAACGAAAACCAGTATAAGAAATGCATCTCTAGCAACAAGCTAGCTAGCACTGCGTCGTATTTTTTTCTTTAAAGTATTTAAGGTTCACTAGTGTAGTACTTTTTAAAGCTCTTTTTAAAATTGTGGATCAGTTGTTTCGGCACTACCTGCGTTTGAAATAAAGCAAGCAAGGAAAGTATGTTGTAGCTGAAGAAGGGGAAATGGAATGCTAATTTACCTGAAATATTGCTGGTTTTTTTCCCAAACTGAAAGAATGCAACTAGTGAGATAAGTAATTTAAGATTACATGGTATGATCAGTCAAAATTTCTTGTGAACTATAGAAATCGAAGTTATGAAAAAGATTGCTACTTGTGTTACCCCCATCACTGAGAAAACCTTCATTAAAACAGTAATTTTTTTTTTTGCCTTTTCTTCCAAAAGCTCTCTAATCTTCATGGCAAAACTCTGACATTTAGTAAAGAGAATCCACTTGGACATTTCATTGTCCTCTGAAATGCTGTATAGATTTGGGCTAGATTTCTCTTATTAAAATACTTATTTTCTTTTCTTCTGTTTTTCTGTGAGGATACTGGCCTCTGGCAAATCACCAAATTGTCTAGCTCTCTTTGCCATCATAAAGAAGCAGTTTCAGAGAATGCGCTGAGAAAAAATCTCAGTTACTTTAACTGTCATCACATAGGTGCATAAGAGGAGACCTGCTGTAGCCTTGCACAGTCATCTTACCAATTGGAGTAGGTCTAGATGACTGCTGAGGGACCACTGTAGGTCACTATATAAATTCACTGCTTGCTGTTCAACATTTTGTTTCAGCGTAGTGCCAAGGGCCAAGATCACTACTCAGTTTCCGTTAGCAGATAATGTTAGTTCTGTTGACTTTATGATAGCTGCATGTATCTGATATGTGGCCTCTGGTCAGTCAAGTGTCTTGAATAAGAGCTAGGAGTGTGCCCTGTGTTGTATGGATACTATTCAGAAGCTAAGAATTGGGCAGCAGCCAAATTTACTTGAGGCTCTTAATTCTAGTCAATAGACCTTGTGCAATATTCATGGAGTAACAGTTTCAGAATTATTTCAAAAGGATTTTCATACTGAGGTTTCTCCATATGAACAGCATATTATAATGTCCATAACATTAATACAGTGCAACATTTCCTCTAACTGATATACGAACTAACTTTTAGTGACTCTCCCAAGGTGCCTTGCTTTAGTGTCTTGAAAACATGCTGGTTTTAAGAGACAAGAAATTCCTTAGCTGCTCTGGCTGACATCTCCTGAGATGAAGCTGTAAGGCTAATGGATTTCCGTGTTGTCTGAGACTCTCTCAGGCAAAACAGTCATTCAGTGCCCTGGATCATATTTCATAATTTTGAAATTAAATATTCCTCTCTCTGTGTGTGGGCAACCTTGTACAGTTATAAGTTTATTTTTTAGGTCAGAAAGTGAGTGTTGTTTCATGAGGACATATACCGTGAGACATACACCATGAGTTTTAAGATGCAGTAGGAGCTCTCAGGTCTTGATTGCTAATGACAGAAATTATTATATATCTGAACAGTCTCCACTTTCCATGGGATATCAGACAGATGTGTTTAGTTACTTTTCCTTTTTGAACAAGTAATCTAGTCTTGCTTAGCAGTATCTTTTCTTCAGGAATCTATCTTGGAAGTTGTGTTTGTAAAAGGAAAAAAACCCTGTATTTTCTAGGGAATGCTTATTAACACCTGTTTAGTTATAATACTGGCAGTTTGCAGTCAGTATTATTTAACATGGACTTTTCTTACAGAAGGCATGTTTTCATGTGAGTATACTTTTTTTGTGCTGTTGGACTACTGTCAAAGCCAACTATTCTATTTGAGTATAATATGGTACAAGTATATAATCTATTTTCTGTATTATTTGATGATACGCAAAACCCCTGAGTTTTGCTGTACAGTTTTAGACTTTTACCAGATATCTGTGACAACTTCAGTTTTAGTGGACTCTGCCACAGAGAATTCTTTCAGTGTCTTACATTCATCTTTTTTCTGTAGATTTCCTTTGTTAACTGGAGAGGTTACTTCTCTAGGGCAAACAAAATACAAGTTTCTCCATCAAACTCATCTCTGCAAGGAATCTTGGTCTCTTTGTTATTTTTTGGCACAGGCAGTGTTGTATCAATTTTACTAATTCCTACTGGCACCAATCATGTGATAACTTCTCTTGAACAGAAATTATGTGCTTAGAGGGAGACATTGCAATTTTTCTGTGGTATTAGTGAGCTATTTCTGACCCTTTCTAGAACTGCTCCATATCTATAGTCGTGTTTTTCTGGAGATCATAATCTCCTGAATTTCTTATAATACATCGAAAGTGATTATGTACTGAATACCATCCAAATGGCAAAAATTACTTTGTGCATTGCTGTGAACTGGTTATAGCTCATGATAAAATCTTGCTGACATCTCAAATATTCAGCATCCATAATCTTTCCTACAATTTCTTCTCATATATTACAGAATCACAGTCACAGAATCACAGAACGTTAGGG